>NW_025966606.1:30526-34775 GCF_021869965.1 Rhincodon typus
TCCCCACAATAACAACCAAAAAAAATCCCCCTCGTCCTCACGTACCACCCCGCCAACCTCCGGATCCAATGCATAATCCTCCGACACTTCCGCCATCTGCAATCCGACCCCACCACCAAAGACATCTTTCCCTCCCCACTCTTATCTGCTTTTCGGAGGGACAACTCTCTCCGTGACTCCCTTGTCCGCTCCACACTCACCTCCAGCCCCACCACACCCGGCACTTTTCCCTACAACCGCAGGAAGTGCTACACCTGCCCCCATACCTCCGCCCTCACCCCCATCCCAAGCCCCAAGAAGACTTTCCACATCAAGCAGATGTTCACCTGCACATCTGCTAATGTGGTATACTGCATCCGCTGTACCCGGTGTGGCCTCCTCTACATCGGGGAAATCAAGCGGAGGCTCGGGGACCGCTTTGCAGAACACCTACGCTCGGTTCGCACTAAACAACTGCACCTCCCAGTCGCGAACCATTTCAACTCCCCCTCCCATTCCTCAGACGACATGTCCATCCTGGGCCTCCTGCAGTGCCACAACGATGCCACCCGAAGGTTGCAGGAACAGCAACTCATATTCCGCTTGGGAACCCTGCAGCCCAATGGTATCAATGTGGATTTCACAAGCTTCAAAATCTCCCCTCCCCCCACCGCATCCCAAAACCAGTCCAGCTCGTCCCCGCCTCCCTAACCTGTTCTTCCTCCCACCTATCCCCTCCTCCCACCTCAAGCTGCACCCCCATCTCCTACCTACTAACCTCATCCCGTCCCCTTGACCTGTCCGTCCTCCCTGGACTGACCTATCCCCTCCCTAACTCCCCACCTACACTCACCTTTACTGGCTCTATCCCCGCCTCTACAACCTGTCTGTTTCCTCTCCACCTATCTTCTCCTCTATCCATCTTCTATCCGCCTCCCCCTCTCTCCCTATTTATTTCAGAACCCCCTTCCCCTCCCCCATTTCTGATGAAGGGCCTAGGCCCGAGACGTCAGCCTTTCTGCTCCTCTGATGCTGCTTGGCCTGCTGTGTTCATCCAGCTCTGCACCTTGTTGTCACAGTTTCTCCCTGTCTGGACTATAAGATGAAGGAGCAAAATTAGGCCATTCAGCCCGTTTGGTCTGCTCCATCACTCGATCATGGCTGATAGCGACTCTTTCCACATTCCACATAATTCTGAAAACATTTTGTCAAATCATCCCTGCCCACCCTAGCCTTCTCCTGTCTCTAAACATTTCTAATTTCCCCAGTGTATCCTCATAACTGAAGTTACTTACCTCATACCAAAAAGTACTACTCTAAAGGCTGTGCAGGAGCTGGTGTCCTGGGTGTAGTATGTGCATATGGCCTGGTAAAAGACGGCTGTTAATAAGACCCTTCTTAACAAAAAACATCATTTATTCATTGGAATTGAGCCTGCCTGGTTGGCCCATCCCTAGTTGCCCTTGTGACTGTGAGCTGCTTTCTTGAACCGCTGCAGCCCATGTGCTATAGGTAGACCCACAATGCCCTTAGGGAGGGAATTCCAGGATTTTGACCCAGAAGGAACAGTGATATATTTCCATAAGCACACTTCTTACTTTTTCACACTCTGTCATCGCGGGAGCTCTGTATTTATTTGTCCTACCTTTCACTTTCATCTGGACTATGCCCAATCAATCTCCACTTGGAGCTTTGTTCAGTGACGGTTTTTCCCACAAACCTGTGGCTGCAATCGATCTGGCCCAGCTCTGATTTAGCCCCATTGGAGTCAGCTCTCTTGATTATTCCAATCTGGATTGACCGATGCCATTTTCCACCATCATCCTGAACCTTATGATACAATGAACACTGTCCCCAAATGCTCCCCCACTGTAACTTGATCCACTCGGTTCACTTCATTCCCAGGGAACAGGTCTATCAGGGATAGTAGGAACTGCCGATGCTGGAGAATCTGGGATAACAAGGTGTAGAGCTAGATGGACACAGTTCTACACCTTGTTATCTCAGGTCTAACAGGACCGACTTTCTTATTGGTGTAGGTTGTCTTATTAAGATAATCTCTGTCGCAACTGTTTCTGGATGGTGTGATCCCATTCGCTTGTTTTCCACAGAATGTGTCTCCCTACATTGTGACAATTTACTCTATTACAAAACAAGTCTCCTTTCTCCCTCTCACAAGGTTATGGGATACGTTTTCTCGCTATGGCAACTACACCAGTGATCCGAGCTAAATTATCAAAGTTGGCTGATGTGACAGAACAAGGTAAGCTGAAAAACATGCAATCACTCAGAGAGCAACCCTTTACAATTTTGTTCATCTACAAACCTGTCCTCCTCGGAATCCTTACCCTCTTGTTATTTATTCTTGCACGTGATATTTTCTTAAGAAAATGTTAAAGTCTATTATAAAGGATAAGATGGAAAAGTGCTGGAGAAACTTAATGGGTCTGTCTCCATTTGTGGAAAGAGAAACAGTCAACGTTTTGAGTCCAATTGTCGGAACCGATTTCAGGGTTCCTCAAAAGAGTCATTGTGAACTCGAAAGATTAACTCTGTTTCTCACTGCACAGACCTTGCTAAATTTGACAGATGGTCCCAGACCTTGCTGAATTTGTCCTGCGCCCTCTGTTTTCATTTCAAATGTTCAGTGTTTACTTTTGTCTGTTATAAAGGGTGTAATAGCAGAGCATTTAAAAATACATGATACGATCCCTCAGAGTCAGCTTGGCTTCATGAAGGGATGATCATGTCTGTTGTGGGTCAGTTTTGAGGGAGGACTATTGTGACCTTGCCCCACTGTGATCTGCCAAACTGGTATCCCCCCGACAGCTGTTACTGTCAAGGGTCTGGTTAAGTTTAGGAGAGGAGTGATCGCTAACAGCACTGTGATATGTCTTGATTTTCCTGAAATTTTGCACGTACTCTCTAGTCAGCCTTATCCTTCCTGTAAAATACCTGAAGCATTAGTAGTTTTATCAGCCAGAACCACGTGATAGGCAAAAGTTACTCACTGCTGGCCTGATTGCATCGAGCAACAGATTTACTGGGAATTCATAAAAGGTAATGTTTGCCTAAAATCCGGATTGGGAAGGAGGAGGGAGTGACATAGACACCAAGCCAGTTTCTGTGACTAAGCCGATTGAGGGGGTAGAGGATATGCCAGATGTGAGGGATGCAGGCAACTGGCTGTCCCACACACAAGGGAGTCCTGAGCTCCAGCCATGTGTGGAATTGTCCCAGGGTAGAGCAGCAACCTGTTCCAACACAGTCCTAGCCTTTCAATGGTGCTCAGGATTTAATGGGAGGGGTGGGTGTCTATGAAGGATCTGTGAAGATTTTGGCATGTGTTAACAGGATCCATTCAGCCCTTTGAGCCTGCTCCCCCATTGGATAAGATTCACAGTGATCCAGTTGTCATCTTCCCTCTGTGTTTCTGACTGCTCCCCTTCACTTCCCGGTTAGTCTGATATCAGTCCAGTTCAGCCTTGAACAAACTCACTGACCCAGCCTCCTCTGCTCCCTGGGGAAGACAGTTGAACAGACTGCCACCTGTCTGAGACAGAGGATCCGTCGTCAGCTCTGTGTTAAAAGGCCGATGTCTCATTCATAAACGGTGTTCCCAGTTCCACTTTCCCCAACAAGAGGAAATATTCACTCGGTATCCATTCACCCAGGTCCCCACGACTGTGGCAGCCCCCTGCCCAGATGAGTGTGTGCCTCAGGCGACTTCCCAGAAGCCAGTACCTTCGTGAAGGACCGGGGGGTGGTCAGGGTACTGCAGAGTTTGGAGGTGCTGAGGAACAGTGAACTAGGTTTGAGTTTGAGGCCTAATGTCAGCAGAGTGAGTTGGTTTTATCTCCATGAAGATAAGAGGAATGCAATGAGGAAACTGCTACTGAAGCCTCAACCGTTTGTGTTTGTGCTGTAGATAAGGAGGAAGTTATTGTTAAAATTCAAGGTCATTTCAAGAGTTCTCTAGAAGATAGAGTCCCATCCTGCTCTCTCTGCTGCTGCATATTTATCCCGTAAATAACAGAGCAGCTCCTGCTCCTGACCTTTGCTGTATTGAAAGAGCTCTGGCCATTGCTGCTACCCAGGCAGATGTGTACAGGACCCTGTCAGGCAATGAAGAAACCATCAGGCAATTGGGTTAAATTGCTTCAGAGATAGTAGGAACTGCAGATGCTGGAGAATCTGAGACAGCAAGGTGCAGAGCTGGGTGAACACAGCAGGCCAAGCAGCATCATAGGAGCAGAAAAGCTGACGTTTT
>NW_025966606.1:35275-37000 GCF_021869965.1 Rhincodon typus
TGAGTCAGTTAGGATTGTATTCATCGGAGTTTAGAAGAATGAGGAGGGATGTCGTAGAAACCTAAAAATATTCGAACAGGATTAGACAGGATAAATGCACCAAAGATGTTCCCAATGACCAAGGAATCCAGAACCAGGAGTCACAGTCTAAGGATACCGTCCAAACCATTTCACATTGAGATATGGAGTAATGTGGAGAGATGTGGTGAACCTGAGGACTTCACTGCCACAGAAAGTGGTTGAGGCCAAAACATTGTGTTTTCAAGAAGGATTTAGCAAAAGCTCTTGTGGGAAGGGATCAAGGAATCTGTGGGGAAAGGGTGGGATTAGGGTATTGACCTCAACAATCGACTGTGATCAAATCGAATGGCAGAGCAGGATCGAGGGGCTGAATGGCCTACTCCTGTCTTTTATGTTTCTACATCTCTATTCTCTGAATGGGAGCATCTCCCATGTCCTTAAGATATCTCTTTCCAAATATATCGATACTTAAGGTGAATGTTTAACTCATCCACAGAACATTTCTGTGTTTCACTGTTTAACAGACGGATAGTTAGCAACTCCATAATGCAGCGTCCAACACCAAACATCCAGCTCCTCCTTCATTAATGTCACCATTTCCACTGTTTACAGTGGTGCTGGTTTCAGTCAGTGGATTACACACACACTCACACACACACACACTCACACACACACACACACACTCACACACTCACACACACACACACATACAAACACTCACTCACAGACGCACACAGACTCACACACACACACACTCACACACACACACACACACTCACACTCACATACACACACACTCACACTCACATACGCACACACTCACTCACATACACACACACTCACTCACATACGCACACACTCACTCACATACGCACACACACACACTCACTCACATACACACACACACTCACATACACAAACTCACATACACACACTCACATACACACACTCACATACACACACTCACATACACACACTCACTCTCACACACACACACACACACTCACGCACACACTCACACACACACACACACACACACACACACACACACACAAGTGAAGGTGGCCGTGATCTGCTGCCTTCTGGGATGCTGTAGTCCATGGGGTGTGTAGGGACGCCCACTGTGCAGTTATGGAGGGAGTTTCAGAGTTTGGGGCCCAGGCAGCTGAAGGCTTGGCCATTAATAATGGCGGGGGTGGGGGGGGGCGGCAGCGAAGGAAATCAGAGAAGGGTCAAGAGGCCAGATTTGGGGCTAGGTGTGGGTCATTGGAGGATTCTAGAGGTTTCGAGGAGATGAGAGAGAGAGGGAGGGTCAATGCCATCAGTGATTTGCAAACAAGGATGAGAACTTTCTCATTGTGGCCTTGACTGAGAAGCAGTGTGTGTTAGTATGGGTTGTTCCCTTCCAGGTTAATGATGGGGTTCATGAGTGTGACTGCCTTCCTGTCGATGTGGATCAGTAACACAGCAACCACTGCCATGATGGTCCCCATTGCCCAGGCCGTGTTAGACCAGCTCCACAAAGCAGAAAGCAGCAGCTTGGAGTATAGTCTGGACAAAGACCATGAGGAGCTGGAACTGCAGGAGAAGAGTACAGTGAAGACTGAAGATAAAGTCATCATTAATTCCCACGCCTTTGAGATACCACCTGAGAAACTCAACAGCACCAACATAGAGACACAGAACATCAAGCAAATGGATCAT
>NW_025966607.1:0-36973 GCF_021869965.1 Rhincodon typus
ACTTTTCTTCTACTTTAGGCGTCTGGGGCTAGCCGTGGACCTGGAGCCTTGGCTCCAAAACAAAAAGGGAATGCTAGAAACTCTCAGCAGGTCAGGTAGCATAGAAAATAAGAACTGTGGACTACAGTTAAGAGTTAACCATACTGTTCTGGGTTTGGAGTCACATACACACCAAACCCAGTAAGGATCGCAGTTTCCTTCTCTGAAGAGTATTGGCGAACCAGATGGGATTTTCCTGACAATCTGCAACAATTCCATAGTCATCATCTGACTCCTAACTCCAGATATTTATCGAATTCAAATCCTGCCATCTGCTATGGCAGGATTTGAACCCAGGGCTCCAGATCATTTCCTGGTCCTCTAGATTAATAGTCTAGTGATAATTCCAGTAGGTCATCATCTGTAAAGCCTTCTGTATTGTGCAGCAACATTGGGAAGGCACTGAGTAAATTTTCCATTTCCCAGCTATCCTGTGGATTCCCCAGCTGTCATTAGTGGTGAGTTGTGGGCAGTTTTTTTTTCCGCTGCAGAGTCCTATCTGCTCTACAATTAGGGGTGAGCCTGCCTGAGGCTGATTATGTTTGGCAGGGAGAGGCCATTTTCATGCCATTGGTTTAATGTTGGATGTGATTCCAGGTCTCAAAGGAGAGGAGAGAGTGTTTTGATTTATGTCCTGCCCAGCATCTCCCCTGGCAATTACAGAAAAAATTCTGTTTTGTAATCAACCACAAACCCAAGCTAGTGGAAACTCTTGTCCCTTCCAAGTCTCAGCCGTTATTTTTAAGGAATTAAAATGCCCGTGATATTAGCCACAGAGACCTTCCAAAATTCTTAGCTTCCACTGCCTTGACAGAAGTTTGAAACATTTTTTAGCAGCACTTATCCACAGGATTACCCTGACAACTGAATTGTTGAATGCAGTGATCCATGGGGAGCTGAGGGACACAGGACAGACTGCACCCAGTTCACACCTCAACTCTTGTCGAGTTGCTGCTCTGACTGGGTGTAGAGATAGGGGGCAGCACTGCACCCTGTAGGGATGTGTCTCCTGCTGGAATGGAGAACTCTGGGCTTCGATGTGATGCCACATGTAGTTGAATAGGGAGGGAAAGGACAAAGACGGTGCCTCTAGGAGCTGGATTTGGCTATTTGGAGCTTGCTGTGCCATTTGATAATCTATCTCCACTCCACATTGAAACACCATCTTCCTGTACCTCTGAATTCCCTCAGTAGCTCAAAATCTGTCTTGATTATACTCCATACTGACATCCACTGATCTCAGGGCAAGGCGAATTTTACAGTCCTATCCCACTATGAGTGCAGGAATTTCTCAGAACAAACTCAGACATGAGAAGTTGCACAAGATTTGCTGCCAATAGCTAATTTTAACAAAAGAACTAGAGTCATAGAGTCACAGAGATGTACAGCACAGAAACAGACCCCTTGGATCAACTCGTCCATGCTGACCTGATATCCTAAATTAATCTAGTCTCATTTGCCAGAATTTGGCCCATATCCCTCTAAACACTTCCTATACATGCACCCATTCACCAGATGCCTTTAAAATGTTATAATTGTACCAACTTCCACCACTTCCTCTGGCTACTCATTCCATACATACATCACCCCTGCATGAGAAAGTTGCCCCTTAGGTCTCTCTTAAATCTTTCCCCTCTCACCTTAATCTATGACTCTAGTTTTGGACTCCCCTACCCTGGGGGAAAGACCTTGACTATTCACCCTATCTATGCCCCTCACGATTTTATAAACCTCTATAAGGTCACCCCTCAGCCTCTGACACTCCAGGGAAAATAGCCCCACCGTATTCAGCCTCTCCCTGTAGCTCAAACCCTCCAACCCCAGCAACATCCTTGTAAATCTTTTCTAAACCATTTCAAGTTTCACAGCATCTTTCCTATAGCAGCAAGACTAGAAATGAATAATAATATTCCAAAAATGGCCTAACCAGTGTCCTGTATAGCTGCAACATGACCTCACAACTTCTATACTCAATGCACTGACCAATAAAGGCAGGTGAACCAAATGCCTTCTTCACTATCCTATCTACCTGTGACTCCACTTTCAATGAACTATGAACCTGCACTCCAAAGTCTCTTTGTTCAGCAACACTCCCCAGGATCTTACCATTAAGTGTATAAGTCCTGCCCTGATTTGCCTTTCCAAAAGGCAGCACGTCACATTTATCTAAATTAAACTCCATTTGCCACTCCTCGGCCCATAGGCCCATCTGATCAAGGGCCCATTGAACTGTGAAGTAACCTTCTTTGTCGTCCACTACCCCTCCAATTTTGGTGTCATCTGCAAACTTACTAACTATACCTCCTTTATATACATCCAAACCTTTTTTTAAAATCATAGAATCCCTACAGGGTGGAAATAGGCCCTTCGGCCCAACAAGTCCACACTGACCGTCAGACATCTCACCCAGACCCATCCCCCTATAACCCACCTAATCTACACATCCCTGAACACTATGAGCAATTTAGCATGGCCAATTCACCTACCCTGCACATCTTTGGACTGTGGGAGGAAACCGGAGCACTTGGAGGAAACCCACGCAGACACAGGGAGAATGTGCAAACTCCACACAGATAGTCGCCCGAGGATGGAATCAAACCCGGGTCCCTGGCGTTGTGAGGCAGCAGTGCTAACCAGTGAACCACCGTGCCACCCTATTGTATAAATGACAAAAAGCAAATGACCTAGCACCGATCCTTGTGGCACAGCGCTGGTCATAGGCCTACAGTCTGAAAAGCAACCCTCCACCACCACCCTCTGTCTTTTACCGTCGAGCCAATTTTGTATCCAAATAGCTGGTTCTCCCTCTATTCCATGTGCTCTAACCTTGTTAATCAGTCTACCATGCAGAACCTTGTTGAATGCCTTACTGAAGTCCATATAGATCACATCCACAGCTCTGCCCTCATCAATCCTCTGTTATTTCTTCAAAAAACCCAATCAAATTAGTGAGACATGATTTCCCACGCACAAAACCATGTTGACTATCTCTAATCAGTCCTTGCCTTTTTCAAATACGTTAAATTCTGTTCAGAATCCCCTGCATCAAATTGCCCACCACTGATGTCTGGCTCACCAGTCTATAGCTCCCTGGCTTTTCCTTACCACCTTTCTTAAATAGTGGCACAATATTAGCCAACCTCCAGTCTTCTGGCACTCTACCCATGGCTATTGATGATACAAATATCTCAGCAAGGGGCCCAGCAATCACGTCTCTAGCTTCCCACAGAGTTCTAGGGTACACCTGATCAGGTCTCGGGGATTTATCCACCTTTATGTGTTTTAAGATGTCCAGTACCTTCTCCTCTATAATATGGATATTTTCCAAAATATCACTATTTATTTCCCCAAGTTCTCTAGCTTCCGTATCCTTCTCCACAGTAAACACTGATGCAAAATACTCACTTAGAATCTCACCCATCTCCTGTGATTCCACACACATGCAACGTTGTTGATCTTTAGGGGCCCCTATTCACACTATAGTTACTGTTTTTTTTCTTTTGTAGACACACTCTGGTGATGATGATTTTTAGTTATTTTTTCCCTTTTTGTTCTTTCATGGGATGTGGGTTTCACTGGCCAGCCCAGTATTTATTGCCGATCCCTAACTGCCTTTCAACTGAGTGGCCTAGTGGTATTATCACTTGACTGTTAATCTAGAAACCCAGGTCAAAAGTTCAGGGTTCATATCCCACCACAGCAGATGGTAGAATTTGAGTTTGATAATAATCTGGAAACAGGAGTTTAATGATGTCCATTGTTGAATGTTGGCAAAAGCCCATCTGGCTTCAGGATGGGAAACTGCCATCACTATATGGTCTGGCCTACAGATTAACTGCCCTCTGGGCAATTAGGGATGGGTAGTAAATGCTGGCCAAGCCAATGATGCCGTCATCCTGTGAAAAAGTCTTGCTGGCCCATTTCAGAGACCAATTGAGAGTTAACCACTTTGCTGTGGGTATGGAGTCACATATAGACCAGACTGCGTAAGGATAGAAGATGTATAGGGTGCCTTGTAAGTAAAATCAGAAGTCACATGACACCAGGTTATAGTCCAACAGGTTTATTTAGAATCACAAGCTCTTGGAGCACTGCTGCTTCAACAAGTGACGAAGGAGCAGCGCTCCGAAAGCTTGTGATTTTAAATGTTGGACCATAACCTGGTCTCGTGTGACTTCTGAATTTGCACCCCCCTCCAAAGTCTAACACCAGCATCTCCGTGCCTTGTAAGTTGGGTAAGATGGGTAAGATGCCGAGGGAGTAGGGTGCAAGGTGGCAAGGTATGAGATGCAGTGTTTGGGTAGATTGGAGAAATTAGGTCTGGGGTGGGGTGGGTCGAGGCAGGGGTAAAATTCCCTGAAGGGATTCAATGGGTTTTCACAACAATGGTTACATTGTCACCACCAGACTAGTTTTATTGCCAGATTTAAACAAATGAATTAAAATTTCACACTCTGTGGCAGGTTGAATTTGAATCCATACCCTGTTATGACCCTGGCTGGTATTATTACTGCACAAGTCAAATCCCACCCTGAAACTTGGCTTCTCAATAGGCTTGACAGGCTGATAGACTTGATAGATTTGATTTTGATTTGGTTTTAACAATAAAACAGAAGATCATTACACTAAAGAAGTGAAGATAAACTAGAATAAACAAAACTATTTATATGTAGCACAGTTTAAACATTTGAAAGTGCATGTGAATCCACAATTCCATTGATCCTAACAGTATTCCTTTACAGTACAAACAACAGCAAGAATTCCCTTCTCTAAAACATAAGAGTTTGTCTTAGCTGTGGCTTCAATTCCATGTTCTTGAGCATCTGATCACCTCTTCGTTCATTTGTTGTACAACTGAGCATAAACTTTCTCAGCTTCAGATAACCCCTTCAGAGTTTTGACCAAACACTAGGCTTGAAGTTTAAAACTAAACTTGCTACTCTGAAGTAATCTATTCCAGCAGTTCTAAACTATTTCCCTTTCTTAGGAGCAACTGTTCTGCACATCTAGCTTCAGCCAAGGTTTCTGTAATACTTCCCAATGAAAACCAGAAGCTTTTCAAAGGTATAGATGTTTCCCCGAAACAAAATGAAAAAAAATCAAACTTTGAACTTCTAAACTAAAAGACCAAAGCACAACTGTTTAATTTGTTCGTTTGTAAAAACTCTTCCAATAAAAACAAAGCTCTATTACACACCAGGAAGGCTCTCTCTAATGCTAGGCTTTAAAATAATCACCATGGCTACTTATAAGGTTGTCATTACATCCCTGTAGACACATAGTCAAAAACCAAAATGCCATTCAAATCCAAAATCTAAAATAAATGATATTAAAATATATAAAAATCATACACTTTTCATCCCAGAGACCAGAGTGTGTACCTGGGTCTCCAGATGGCAGTGACAACACCACAATGCCACTGCCTCCCTCCCTCGATAAGTACACACATACCTCTGCTAAAGGGCAAAGATATTTCTCCATGTATTAGCCAAGACGCAAGGTCCACCCTCCCTACCACACTTGGCACTCTACTTACTGGGCTCCCTACGCACCTGGATTCTTATTCCTATCCCAGCTGACACCGTCCCCACCAGGCACCCTACTTAACAGGCATCCAAATTTCTATACGTCTGTGCTCATACACCTGGACCCTACCCACTTCCCCAGAAGCACTCTACCCATCTGCCACCCTACCCCCACCGCCTCCCCCCCCCACCCCCACTTACTTCATTCACTTACTATTTGGCAGCAACTGTCAAAAGGGCTATCGGGACTTTTACATTTCAGAATACAGCAGCTGACTGCTGGAAAAATTGACGGTTCTGGATTGCCTTCCTCTGACGGTGAAAGATCTGTCAGAATGGAAGCATGGCTCTACATTCTTGAGGAAGCCCTGAGTGGAAACGACTCCCTGGAAAATCAGGCCCACTTATCATAGAATCATAGAACCCCTACAGTGTGGAACCAGGCCATTCGGCCCAACAAGTCCACACCGCCCCTCCGAAAAGCATCCCCCCAAGACCCATTCCCCTACCCCTGTATTTCCCATGTCTAACTCACCCAACCTAAACATTCCTAGATCCCCTAAGTGTAGTCTCTATGTAGACACCCATATATGGTGCTGAGGATGTACTGCACTGCCAGTTTTGTTTTCCCCCAGAGTCATACAGCATGGAAAGAGACTCTTCGGTCCAACTCGTCTATGCTGACCAGGTTTCCCTAACTAGACTAGCCCAATTTGCCTGCATTTGGCCCACATCCCTCTAAACTTTTCCTATTCATGTACCTGTCCAAATGTCTTTTAAATGTTGTAACTGTATCCACCTCTTCCTATTCAACTGTGTGTGGCATCACGAGCCAGCCCACTGCTGTCCATTCTCCTCATCAGCATTCCCAGTGCAGAGATGCCTGCAGAGGCCCCATTCCCTAATTCAGAGGATGTGCCGTTGCCCTCTATCACTGCCCTAGATAGGGGTGGCATCTCAGCAAGGGTAAGGCCCTTCAACATCACCTGAATTGAGATTGGTGTTTGGAATCGTCTTGTTTTATTTGACCCAATGCTGTGCCCAATGCACATATATTCACTCATATCGTAATGATGGGGCTAGGCATTTTCTTTACGAAAATACTGTGTCTGACTAGCACAAAGGACCTAATTCCTTTTTTAAAACACATCGATAAATACTGCCCAACGTTTTTTCAGAAGGGTGGCAGTCCACCGTCATTTAAAGCAAAATTAAGGTGGATTTGTGGCTTATGAAGGTAAGTGTGAATGATGATGCGAGACCCTTTTAATAGCTGCTGTTTTGCAACTTTACCTAATGCATTGGCCCAATGCGCAAATATGTTTTGCATTGCAAGGGAAGATAACGAGTCTCTGTAGGACAAACATGGCAGATATCCCAGGCAACTACTTCAGTGGAAAAATAAAAAGCTTTGTCTCACTCAAATTGTGCCCAGTGGAAATTTTTTTTGTGTGTGTGCGAGATTACATCTCTTAACAGCACTGAGCCGTTGCTTTGCTGGTTTGCAGGGTGTATTTGTGAATGGGATCCAAGGCAGCATTCACTTTCACTATTTATTCAATAAGCTGCGATCATTCCCTGAGAGGAAACAGAGGAATGGGGGCGAAGTGGGGAGCGGTGGAGGCTTTCTAACCTTTTGGGGCAGAGCTGCGATTTCTTTTGCATCGAGAAACAGTTTGGTGAATCGAGTTTTAGTGGAAATGAAAATCATGCAAACGAGCAAAGGAAATGCTGATCTAAAATCTCTCAAGCATGTCAAATGGATTTTTGGGAACAAGAGCTTCTTATAGACATAAATCACAGTGTTTAGGGCACCGTTAAAGGCCATTCTGCCCATCTTGTCCATGCCAATCATCAAGCTTTTATCTATTCAAATCCAGCCCTTGTCCTGTAACCTTGGTTCCTATGGTAATTCAAGTGCTCATCAAAATTCTTCTTAAATATCCTGAGGGTTCCCACTCCACCACCCTTACTGCACACAGAACTCATGGTGTGGCCTAACTAACATTTTATACACATCTGTCATAACCTCCTTGCTTTTATATTCAACTCCTTGACTAGGAAAGGCAAGTATCCCATAAGTCTTCTTTACTACTTTATCTACCTGCCTTTCTGCCTTCAAGGATCTGTCGACATGCACAATAACATCCTTCTGATGCTCCTAGGATCCTACCATTCAATGTGCACTCCACTGCCTAGTCAGTTCTCTCCAAACTCATCACCTCACAATTTTCAGGATAAAGTTCTATTTGCCACTGTTCAGCCCATCTGACCAGCCTGTCCATTTGGTCCTATAGTCTGAGGCTTCCTAAACATACCTCCTACATTAATGTCTGGATCATTAGGATAGCATTGGATAGCAAAGGATCCAAGATCAAACCCTGTAGTACACCACTGGACATAGGCTTCCCATTATAGAATCATCCATTGGCCATCATCCTCTGCTTCCTGCCACTAATTCCAATTGTAATTTGCCAAATTTTCCTGGATCCTATTAACTCTTAGCTTTGCCATGCCTTTATTAAAGTCCATGTTGACTACTCTCCCCTCATCTACACACCTAGTCACCTCCTTGAAATATTCAGATAAATGTGTTCGGCATGACCTCCCCCTGAAAGCCATGCTGACTATCCTTGGTTAATCTATGCCTCTCCAAGTGGAGATTTGTTCTCATTAGATCTGATCCCATCATAGTCATAGAGTCATGCAGCACAGAAACAGATCCTTCAGATCAACTTGTCCATGCATACCAGGTTTCCCAAACTAAACTAAGACCATTTGTCTGTGTTTGGCCCATATCCCTCAAAACCCTTCCTATTCATGTACCTGTCAAATGTCTTTTAAATGTTGTAACTGTACCCAATTCCACCAGCTCCTTCGGCAGGTCATTTGCTCATTCATCTCCCCACCTTCACACCTATTGGCAGCCCTGAAGCAACTCATTATTCAGCTATAGTTGGAACTGCAGATGCTGGTGAATCCGAGACAACAAGGTGCAGGGCTGGATGAACACAGCAGGCCAAGCAGCATCATAGGAGCAGAGAGGCTGACGTTTCGGGCCTAGACCCTTCATCAGAAAAAAGCTTGACTGCCCCCCTGACATCCATGTCCAATCCCCCACCCAAACCCCAAACCAACCTACCCCTCCCAACCAGACCTCACAAGCCACTGACTGGTCCTTAGTACCCTGGACACATCCAACCCTCACCCACCTGTCATGCAACCAACCTACTATATAACCAACCCACTACCCTACTCACCTGTCACCTGACCTACTCACTGTATCCATTCATTCAGTAACATTCACACTGGATCGATAAACTTACCATATGGAAGTACTGTATAAAGTCAGGGTATCCCATTTTCCTTTCAATTCCACAGCACTGCAATAGAGGGTTTTCAGAGAGACGCATTTCTGGGAAAGTTAGGATCGGCAAGAGAAATGGAGCAATGTTGAGACAGTGTAAAATTCAGCAGAGTAGCATTCTTTATGATTAATATAAGAACATAAGAAATGGGAGCAGGACTAGGCCCTCTAGCCCATCGATCCTGCTCCGCCATTCAGTAAGATCATGGCTGATCTTTTCGTGGACTCAGCTCCACTTACCCGCCTGCTCACCATTACCATTAATTCCTTTACTGTTCAAAATCTATCTTTCCCTGAAAAACATTCAATGAGGTAGTGTCAATTGAATCACTGGGCAGGGAGTTCCACAGATTCACAACCCTTTGGGTGAAGAAGTTCAGTTGTAAATCTGCTCCCCTTTATTTTGAGGCTATGCAAACACACCTGGGTGTCCCATCATATCAGGCAATGGGACTCTGTGTGAGAACTGGCTATGTCAAGGGCATCTTGAAACCCATTGTACAGGGAACCCCCAGCTTCTGTCATGGCACTACAGATTTCTTACACAAACTCAGCACCCACAGACCAATCGAACTGGGAACGTTCCTCGTCACAATGGACGTTTCAGTCTTCTACACCAGCATCTACCACAACAATGGCATCACTGCAGCAGCCTCAGTACTCAATACCAACAACGGCCAATTTCCAGCTGCCATCCTACAACTCATCCGCTTCATTCTCAACCACAACATCTTCACCTTTGAAAACCAGTCCTTCATCCAGACACACAGAACAGCCAATGGGGACAAGACTTGCACCCCAACATGCCAACATTTTCATGCAAAGGTTCGAATAAGACTTCTTTGCTGCACAGAACCTCCAACCAACACTATACACCAGACACATTGATGACATTTTCTTCCTTTGGACTCATGGCGAGGAATCACTGAAACAACTACATAGCGATATCAACAAGTTCCATCCCACCATCAGGCTTACCATGGACTACTCTTTAGAATCAGTCTCATTCTTGGGCACATGCATCTCCATCAGGGACAGACACCTTAGTACCTCACTCTACCGCAAGCCCGTGGATAACCTCATGATGCTGCACTTCTCTAGCTTCCACTTTAAACATAATTCAAAAAGCCATTCCCTACGGACAAGCCTTATGCATACATAGTATTTGCTCAGATGAGGAGGAACATGATGAACAGCTGAAGGGGCTGAGGATGCCCTCATAAGAATGGGATACAATGCCCAATTCATTGATCACCAGTTCTAATGTGCCACAGCGATAAACCGTAATGACCTCCTCAGAAGACGACACAGGATATGACCGACAAGGTACCTCATCGTCCAGTAATTCTGGGGAACGAAGAAACTACGCCATGTTCTTCACAGCCTTCAACACATTATTGATGATGATGCGCATCTCACTAGGATCTTCCCTGCGGCTCCACTTCTCGTCTCCAAACAACCGCCAAACCTTAAACAGACAATTGTGCACAGCACACTACCCAGCCTTCAGGACAGCATCGACCACAACACCACACAACACTGCCATGGCAACCTCTGCAAGATATGTCAGATCTTCAACATGGACACTACCATCACACGTGGGAACACCACCCACCACGTACACGGCAGATACTCATGTGACTCAGCCATTGTTGTCAATCTCATAAGCTACAGGCAAGAATGCCCGAAAACATGGTGCATTGGCGAAACCATTTAGACGCTACAAGAACAGATGAATGGGCACCACACAACAATTGCCACACAGGAATGTTCCTTCCAAGCCAGGGAACACTTCAGCGGTCAAGGACATTTGACTTCGGATCTTTGGGTAAATGTCCTCCAAGGCGGCCTTCACGATACACAACAACGCAGAGTCGCTGAGTAGAGGTTGAAAGCCAAGTTCAATACCCATGAGGACGGCCTCAACCAGGATCTTGGGTTCATGTTGCACTACAAGTGACCCCACCCCACTGTACAGTGTCTCTCACACACACTGTCAAGCACACATACACACACACTTCCTCTGTCTCTCTCTCTCACACAACACACACATATGGGGTGAATTTACATTTGCAGATTTGTAATTGCAGATACATTCTGTTTTGTTCAAAAAGCACACAATTTGTAGACAGTCAATGTGGCATTTTAAAAATTCCTACTTTGGAAATAAAACCAGTCTGACTCCAAGTTAATGCACAGCCAGATTCTAAACAAGGCCTCATACCTAAAATGCATTGTCTGACCTGAGATATCATCTCTGGTATAGTGATAAAATCTTTAGTTATCTCAAGGCAGTGACTGGAAAGAAATTCCGGGATTTGCATATTAATTCTTTCTAACTGATTAAAGATTTAACAATCATCTTAGGTTTGTTCAACACACTCACATCAGTTTTATGACCCTTTGATCTTTTGCTTATAAATTCTGTGTCTAATGCCACTTCTCTCACTGACACCTGAAGGAGCAAGACTCTGAAAGCTTGTGTTTTCAAATAAATCTGTTGACTATAACCTAGTGTTGTATTACTTTTGACCTTGTCCACCCCAGTCCAACACCAGCACCTCCACATCATATGCCCCCTAGTTCTAGGTTCACCTGCCAGTGGAAATAACCTCCCTGCTTCTCTTTGATCTATTCCCGTCATAATTTTGTATGTTTCTACAAGATAGAAACATTTTATTCTTCTAAATTCCAATGAATATAGTTCCAGTCTAATCAATCTCTCCTCATAAGGCAACCCTCTCAACTCCAGAATCAACCTCGTGAATCTCAACTGCACCCCCTCCAGTGTCAGTACGTCCTTTCTCAAGTAAGGAGACCAAAACTGTACACAGTACTCCAGGTGTGGCCTTACCAGCACCTAATACAGCTGCAGCATAACCTCCCTGTTTTTTAAGCTCCCAATCCCTCTAGCAATGAAGGACAATATTCCATTTGCTTTCGTAATTACCTGCTGCACCTGCAAACCAACTTTTTGTGATTCATGCACAAGGACACCCAGGTCCCTCTGCACAGCAGCATGCTACAATTTTTCACCATTTAAATAATAGTCCATTTTGCTGTTATTCCTACCAAAATGGATGATGTCTCATTTACCAACAGTGTACTCAATCTGCTAGACCCTTGCCCGCTCAATTAACCTATCTATATCCATCTGCAAACTTTCAGTGTCCTCTGCGCACTTCGCTGTACCAATCATCTTAGTATCACCTGCAAACTCTGACACATTAAACTTTGTCCGCAACTCCAATGTCTATACAAATTGTAAACAATTGTGGTCCAAATACTGATCCCTGAGGTAGACCATTAGCCACAACCAGGAAAACACCCATTTATTCCCACTCTTTGCTTTGTTAGTTAACCAATCCTCTCTCCATGCTACTACGCGTAATGTTGTGCACCTTTATCTTATACAGCAGCCTTTTGTGTCATACCTTGTCAAATGCCTTCCTAAAATCCACATACGGCACATCTACTGGTTCCCCATTGTTCACCCACCCATAACATCCTCAAAGAATTCCAGTAAATCAGTTAAATGTGACCTGCCTTTCATGAACCCTTTCATGAATATTGCTTAGAGCATTTGAAGTATTGTGAAAAATGGATTTCAAGTTTTGTGAAAATACCTTTCGTGGTTGTTTTAAAGGAGATTCTTGAGAATTCACCGTGGGGATTGGGGATTTTTAAAAATATGTCTTCCTGGATACCACATGATTGGTGATAACCACTTGCTTTGCTGTTGACTGTTATGAATGGTTTCTGGCTTGGAGAGATTCTCGTTTACTTTGATTCAGTTGAAGGGAAGCCTGCCAAGAACAAGCTGAATTTGAGGAAAGCCTGTTCAGGACAAATTGGAGGAAAGCCTACAAAGAACAAGATGCCCAGCTAGTCTCTGTCAATACTGAAAAGTTGAGTTGAAAAAGGTGAAATTTATTTGCTTTTTGGAAAGCATGATTGAAGAATTCTCTCACGATTATATTTCCAGAGCAAATTGTGTCTGTAAAACCTCAGAGACAACTGTGCGAGATAAAGACCTTGACCACACGTGCCAGAACAACAGAGCAACAGACTTTGGATCATATCGTTTTTCCTTTTGTGTTCAAGAATAACCCAATGGTCAAAATTTGTTTATCAGAAAACCCACCGTCTTTGCTCTTTTCCTGAAGTGTTTGTGTGCATGTTTTGGTGATAAATAATAGGATAGCCAATTATTCTATTTTATCATTAACTGTGTAAGTTAACCAACTGGTGCATCTTTATCGAATAAGTTTTGTTTTGATAATAAACAAATAAATATATTTATTTTAAAAAAAATGATAGATCTTTTCTGTTTTAAACCTGATATGGATAAAGTATTTAACTGGTCACCTTGGTAACAGAGAAAAGTATTTTTATTTTACAGTGGAACTGAATAGTGGTGCACTCCTTCAGCCTTGGTTGTTCTGTTACTGATACACTTTAAGCAAGCATAAAGTACAGTGACAGCATTGACATTTCTCAAGCAGTTGTTAACCAACCAAGCTTAATTTTGCGGTCTGTTTCTGAGCTGGATGAGCATTTGCTGAAGAAGAAGCCAAATGTTGTTCACATATAAAAGCAAAATATTGCAGATGCTGGAAATATGGAATAGAGTAACCCAGTCAGCCCTTCGAGCCTGCTCCACCATTCAATAAGATCGTGGCCGATCTGATTTTAACCTCAACTCTACACTCCTGTGTATCCCCTGATAATCTTTCATCCCTGGTAATCTATCTCCCTCTGCCTTAAAAATATTGAAGTTTCTGCATCCACTGCCTTTTGAGGAAGGAAATTCCACAGACTCACAACCCTTTGAGAGTCTTTTTTTTCCTCCTCACTTCTATCTTAAATGGACAGCCACTTTATTTTAAAACTATGACTCAGTGTTCTACATTTTCTAACAACTGGGAGCATTATTTTGATATCTGTTTGGTCAAGTCCCCTCAGGAGTCTGAGACAAAAGCAGAAATTCAACGGGAGAAACTCAGCTGGTCTAGCAGCATCTGTGAGAAGAAAGCAGAGTTCATGTTTTGAGTCCAGTGACTGTTGACTGGAACAGACTTTTCATCATCCCCTCAGGATTTTATATGTTTCAATTAAGTCACCTCTGACTTCTGGAAATGCTGAAATTCTCAACAATCCTACATCAGAGCCTGACTGCATGATGTCTGTTTTCCATCTTTCTTACATACTCTTCCCAGCACATGGCTTTGTCATGCTTACATTTTGTTTATTCTGCTGGCAGTAGAAGCAACTCAATTTTTCCCCTTTTCACCTTAACTTAGACCTATTTTACATCTCTATTTCTTCCAACACATTTAGCAACCCCTTTAGCTTTTGCACTCCATACCACCTGTTCCCCTCGTCCCTCCTCCACATGTCAAAAGTATTTAAAAAAAAATCCAAACCCTTTGGGTTCTGAAGAGTTACAGTGGACTCAAAACTTTAACTCCCCCCAAAGATGCTGCCAGACCTGCTGAATTTCTCCAGCATTTTGTGTCTGTGTAGAAGCAAACATTTGCCTCACATCTTAAATGATCGGATGTCATTCCCTTTTGCTGATGGTATATTTCCAAGTCAGGATGGTGAGCTGCTTGGAGTGGAAATTGCAGGGCATAGCGTTCTTATATATCTGCTGCCCTTGTCCCTCATGATGGTAGAGATCGCACGTTTGGGTGTGCTATTGAAAGATCCTGTGTTACTAACGTCAGATGGTATATGGTGCTGCCACTGTTTCACCATTCGTCAAAAAGAGCTTTAAATAGATCCGAAATCAAATTCAACACACAATCTTGCAACACGGAAGAAAGCCCTTTGGCCCTTTGTGCATGTGCTGGTTCTTTGAAGGACTGATCCAATTAGTCTCGGTCGCCTGCCCTTTTCCCATGACCTTGCAAGATTTTCCCTCAATGCAATTAACAAGCTGCAATCTCTGACTGTAGATGTGTGATAGCATGCTCAAGTCCCACTGTTAAAATTGTTACTTTTCACTGTGAGTGGTATTTATGAGTAGAGTTAACACGACAACAGTATAATCTGTTGGCTTGAGTCTAGACAGGTATTGTATCCAATTTGCAGATTAAAGTACCTTTGTTAACCTTGAATTCCTATTTTTACACCAAGTCAAATATGTCAGTGAGTCATCTTCACAGAACATAACAAGTAATGTTCCCTTGAAATAAACACTTGCTTCTTTCAACCTTTTGTTCATTTTGTCTTCATTGAGATAAAACACTATATTGATGAAGAATTAAATACTTCAACCACACCCAGGTAACACCACTCCCAGGTGAGCTGCTGTATATAGCATAACTGCACAGAAACAGGCCCTTCAGCCTAATTGGACCACATCCTTCTACACCTGTGATTAGTACTAATGTACTAATCTTGCTGCTCTCAGAATGCACCCAGCTAAACGCCGCATCTACTTGCTGGTGAGTTCTCATCACTCTCTGGGTAAAGAAGGTTCTCTTCAATTCCTGATTGGATTTATTAGCGATTACCTTTATAGGCTTTGGCACATGCCTCCTTATTTACCACACCCTGAAGCTGTTGGTCTTCCAGAACAAGGAGTTGACCCCGACCATGTGTTGCAGACTGGCACATTCCACTGCCTAGGACTATGTGCTGAGGGGACACTAAAGCTTGGGGCAGCTGCCACCAGCATGCAGTGGGGAAAGACTACTGCCTGAGGTCTTCCTACTGTAGTTAAATGGGGGGTCCATTCAGTTATTGGCCCCTTCTAATGCCTCAAATACTTGTAAATATAGTCCGGTTCAAGTAAGAGATGCCTTTGGTTTGTTTGGATAGAGTTAAACTCCAATGTTTGTTGCGTCCTTGATATGCTATTGTATAGAACCAAACTGCATTTTTGACTAGTATATATATATAGTATGTATATTTTTGAAATTAAAAAATGTTCACCCTGAAATGAAAAGTGAAATTTGTGGTGGTCCCAGAGTATTAGGCCAAAGCACTTTAGACTTTTAAAGACCAGCATTAGGTCAATCCTCAGGCTTCCCTTTGTTGTACTAAAGAGCTCCCAATTTCTTCAGGATGTCTTGATGGGTGTGACCTCTTATTTCTGGTATTATCCTTGTAAATCATTTATCGCACCTTCTGAAGTGTCAATGTGTTCTCTTATCTGTGTAGCATCCTTTGACATTGCAACTTATCAAATTCTTTTGAGAATTCAAATCCATCTACAAGTTGTCCTCGATCCAACTTGCAAGTTACTTCCTCAATTCACTTAACATCTTCAAAAAATAAAAAGGTTTTCATCACAGCAGTTTACTTTAAATCCCTGTGTAAAGGGCTGCTACGACTCACTTGGGAAAGTGTGTTGATTCTTGAGATTCACTTCTCCTAGGGTCACCACAAGGGTTAATGATCTAATCAAACACACAAAATCTGTTGAAATCGAGTTCATAAAAAAAAACACTGCACACGCTCCTATACTTAGCCAGAACTTTTATTATAATCAAGTAAATTCTAATCACATGTAAACAGCTATGAATTATCAACATATGCTTCGACCAGTTAAAATTCTAATCCCTTCTAAAATTCCTATACAGACATACAAACACAGACAAAGAAAGTAAAAAAAAAACATTTGTTTTATGAATGGAGGGGAAGAACTGGAACAACAGCACCAGTCCACAGGGTGCACTGAGATGATATTTTTGCTTGTCAGGACCTTTCTTCAGTTGCTTTTCTCTAGGTTCCTTTTATTTCTTTGTTGGAAGCACAGGCTGATTGGTACACTAACTACAAACTCTTTTCTTCACAGATCAAAGGTAACAGCTTGCTGCAACTGGTGGGAGAAAATATGGGATAACAAGGTGTAGAGCTGGATGAACACAGCAGGCCAAGCAGCATCAGAGGAGCAGGAAGGCTTTAGCTTTCTCTTTGCTTTCTCTTCACAGTCTGTTTACTGCTTGGTCTGCTGTGTTCATCCAGCTCTACACCTTGTTATCGCAGATTCTCCAGCATCTGCAATTCCTACTATCTTGGAGAAAATATGGCTTTTTTCAGGCATTTGTACTGCAGTGAACAGACACATTTCCTGCCTTTTCAGAGTTCCAAAGGTTTCCTACTGTATCGCTCACACCGACAAGCTGTTCAACTACCCAAGAACTAATCAGAGTTGCCACCAGGCTGATGATCTTTAACATCCATGATTGAATTGATTGAAAAACATCCACAATTGAACAAACCCATCAGCCACTTGTTGCCAGTCAGATCTCACTCAACACACTCTCTCTCTCTCTCACACACACATAGACACACACACTCTCACATCCCCCAGTGCCCTGCCATCTCCAAACAAAGCAGCAGTGTAAACATCACACACACGAGTTTCAGTAACAAGAACAGAAATGGCTTGAAAAACTCAGCAGGTCTGGCAGCATCCGTGAAGAGAAAGCAAAGTTAATGTTTTGGGTCCAGTGACCCTTCTTCAGTACTTCAATTTAGAACATAAGAACTAGGAGCAGGAGTAAGTATCTGGCCCTTCGAGCCTGCCCCGCCATTCAATAAGATCATGGTGATCTTTTCATGAACTCAGCTCCACTCACCCGCCCAGTCACCATTACCCTCAATTCCTTTACTGTTCAAGACATTATAGTTCAGAAGCACTTTGCACCCTATCGTGGGACTTTGGGAAAGAGTGCATATCTCTTAAAACCACACTCTGACCTTTCTTCCAGCTCCTCCTGACACACCCCATGAACCCATCCCGCCCTCACTCACTTGTGTTCTGGGTCCCACCATTGATTCTGGGGCTGCACCACATGGTATTACCAGCAGTGGTCACCTTTCCCAATGGCACTGCCTAGGATGGCTGGCAGCACTTGGGCAGTGTAGGAGGGGGAGAATTCCTTTCTTACAGCATCCTTAACTGTGTGAGGCCTGATGTTGGCCAGTCAAACACCTGATGTGTACTTAATTGTGTCAGGTCTTTCCTTTGGAACAAACAAAAGAGGGGCCTCTGCTGGTTCTGCAAATGTCAGGAAGAGGAGCTGCATCACTGACACTAAAATGGATCCCAGTGTTTTGTTAAGATCTGGGACGTTCTGTCTGAAAGGATACTGGGGAAGCAGATTTAACAGTAAGTTTTCAAAAGGGCGCTGGATTGGTAAATGAGAAATTTCAGGGACATGTCGAAAGTGAGGGCAGTGTGATTAATTGGATAGCTATTTCAGAGACTGGACACCAGCATGATGGGCCAAATGGCCTCCTTCTGTGACATAAACCATCAATGCGATTAATCCTCTGCTTCCCAGAGATATTTTCACACAGGGTCAGCACGTTTCCAATAGGTAACAATGCCAGCAAGTTATTACCCATACGGCAAAGAAGAGTGAGGCCCAGATGGTTCAAAAAGTTGTGCCCAAACAGAAAAGAATTCCCTCATACTTATGAAGCAATTGCTGCATTGCTCAATCCACTGAACCAGTTCCTTTGTTCATGGGTTTGTGATGAACAGCTGCACTGGGACATTGCTTAGTCGACAGGAGGTCATGAGGACTCTGATAGTCACTTTCCTTTTTTTAACATGGTGATTATACTTGACTAGGGCCAAATTGTGGCAGGTATTTGATGTCACGGGGGGCAAAGAACGCCTTTCAAATTAACAAAACAATCTAACTTTGCAAGCACTTTGATTTAATTCATACCACACTCACAAAGATAACAGAACCTCTGATAAATATCACGGTTTATATTACAATTGTCCTACATTGGGGCTTGACATAATTACAACTGTAAGTACACATAACTTGCACTAAGTTCCATTCACCCATTGCTGCGCTTGCTCACCTGTATTTGCTTTCGCTTAAGTTGCATCTTGATTTTCAAATATCTCCAACAATGCTTATTTGTGCAATCTTCTCCAGGCTTACAACTGTTTGAGATATTTGTGCTCCACCAATTGTGGCCTCTTGCGCATCCCTAATTTTACTAATTCTGCCACTGGCATCTGTGCCTGCAGCTGCTGAAGCCCTAAGCTAAGGTGTTCTCTCTCTTGATTCTATATCCTTTGAGAGATTCTTTTAAACCTACCTTTGGCCATCTAATATCTCATGTGGCTCACTGTCAAAGTTAATGATAATTCACAGACTTGCTGCAGTTCTCCAACTAAGCTCAATGCAAGGTGGAAGAACAGCAACTCGTTTTCCATTCGGGTGCCTTGTAGCTTTCAGGGTTCAATATCCAGTTTAATAACTTCAAGGCCTGAGCACCTTCCCCAAACCCCACACACCAGGCCTTGTCATCATATGGACTGCTATCACAACCAACCCATTGTCAGCCACTAATGGTCACCATTAGCAGCAATTAATTTCTTCAGGCATGAAAGGTGCTGTTTAAGTACAAGCTCCATCCTACCTGCCCAAATGGACACAGCAAAGTAAAGGAGCTGTACAGAACTTTAATTATGCCACATTTAGAATATTGTGTACAGGTTAGGTAGCCACATTACCCCAAGGATGTGGTGGCTTTGGAGAGGGGACAGAAACAATTTATCAGGATGTTGCCTGGTTTGGAGGGCATTAGCTATGAGGAAAGATTGGACAAACTTGGGTTGTTTTCACTTGAACTTCCAAGAATGAGGGGTGACCTAATAGAAGTTTACAAAATTATGAGGCATGGATAGAATGGATAGTCGGAGTCTTTCTCCTAGGGTAGAAATGTCAATTACTAGGAGACATAGGTTTAAGGCAAAAGGGGGTAAATTTAAAGGAGATGTGAGAGGCAGGTATTTTACACAGAGGATGGTAAATGTCAAGAATGTGCTGCCAGAGGAGGTGGTACAGGCAGATACAGTAGCAACATTTAAGAGACAAGTTGACGAATATATGAATAGGAAGGGAATAGAGGGATACGGACTGCATGGAGGCAAAAGGTTTATAGCTTAGAAAGGCAGCATGTGTTGGCATAGGCTTGGGGGGACAAAGGGCCTGTTCCTGTGCTGCATTGTTCTTTGTTCCTATAACTTCACATTGTTCTGCAGAAATCTGGGCTCACAGTCAGATGTATGACCATTTCTCATCCTGTCCTCCAGCCACACACACACCAGATGCAGCATTACTCACTGAGACACTACATAGTCAGACACTTTGATTCAGCATCACGCCCAATCACTTTTATATCACAAGCGCCTCTGGGAAATATTTAAGACAGGCACACTCTGCTATCTGACACTGAATGTATAGCATGGAAATCAGCCAACTGGTTTACATTGGTGTGGATGTTCCACACAGACCTACTCCCGGGCTCTTCATTCAACAAAACAATCCAATTTTCTCTTAAAGCTGCTAATAGAGTTTGAGGCAAACACTATATGTGGCAGCATGTTTCACATCTCTGGGTAAAGTTACCCTGAATTCTCCACTGAATTGATTGGTGATTCTCTTACATCCATTGTCCCATGGTATTGGACTCACTGCACAAGCAGGAAACAATTTTTTCCACCACGTCCTTATCAGATTTTTACAAAACATTTAAGAGCTCTTCGGGATTAATCATTAGCTTTCTCTTTACCAAAGGACATTTTTCTCGAGCAAAATCTCAAACAGAAAGTGTCCATCAGCAATTTAAAAACAGATGAACATTTTATAAAAGGTGGTTCATTGGTTAGTGATGATGAAAGATCCAGCCCAAGAAGCTTTTCAAATCCCAGCAATTTTTTTCTCCTCCCTGCCTATGTAACCTCATCTGGCTCTGCAGCTCTCTATGCTCCTCCAATTCTGCCCTTATTTCAAATGTCAGCAGTTTTTAATCCAATCGCAAATCTTTTCTAACTTATTCACAAGTTTTGCTTTTTTATTCACTCTGCAATGTGCAGATCGTTGGCTGGGCCAGCATTTATTACTCGTCCCCAGTTGCCCCTGGAGAAGGTGGTGGGGAGCTGCCTTCTTGAACTGCTGCAGTCCACCTGCTGTGGGTTGACCAACAATGCCCTTAGGGAGGGAATTCCAGGATTTTGACACTGCAAGAGTGAAGGGACGGTGATATTTCCAAGTCAGGATGGTGAGTGGCTTGGAGGAGAACTTGCAGGAGTCATGTTCCCATGTATCTGCTGCTCTTGTCCTTATTAGATGGAAGAGGTCATGGGTTTGGAAAGTGCTGTCTAAGGATCTTTAGTGATTTTCTGCAATGCATCTTGTAGACAGTACACAACGCTGCTGCTGAGCGTTGCTGGTGGGGGGAATGGATGCTTGTGGATGTGGTGCCAATCAAATGAGCTGGTTTGTCCTGGATGGTGCCAAGCTTCTTGAGTATTGTTGGGGGTATTCCATCACACTCCTAACTTGTGCCTTGCAGATGGTGGACAGGCTTTGGGGAATCAGGAGGTGAATTACTCCTGCAGCATTCCTAGCCTTTGACCTGCTCTTGTAACTGTGTTTATTTGGCAAGTTCAGTTAAGTTTCTGGTCGATGGTAACCCTAACAATGTTGACAGTGGGGGATTCTGGGATGGTAACACCACTGAATTTCAAAGGGTTGTGATTAGATTGTTTCTTATTGGAAATGGTCATTGAATGGCATTTGTTTGGCGTGAATGTTACATTCCATTGTCACCCAAGCCTGGATATTGTCCAGATCTCGCTGCATTTGATCGTGGACTGCTTCAGTATCTGAGGAGTCGCCAAACGTGCTGAACGTTGTGCAATCATTGGTGGACATCCCACTTCTGACATTATGAAGGAGAGAAGATCATCGATGAAGCAGCTGAAGATGATTGGGCCTCGGACACTATCCTGATTTCCAGCCCTCTAAACCTGACTTTCTCATTTGTGCAGTGTCTCCAATGAGTGAGCATTGGGGCATTTACAGGAAAATGTGTGGAGTCCAGACACACAGCTTACAAAAGTCACTGTGCTTCTTTTATTGCCCAGAATGGAATATTTCAGCATCTGCTTGTCCAACTCCATGTGATGGAATTGTAGCAAAACCTGAAAAACATAACGGGAGAACTGCACCGGATTCTTCCCATAATTTAGAAAGGATGTGAGCATCCTCAAGTAGGGTGTGGACAAGATGTCTTTTATTTATTCATACCCTGAAGAAGGGGGTGGTGAGCTGTCTTTTTGAACTGCTGCATTCTTTGTGGTGCAGAGATTCCAACAGCGCTGTTAGGGAGGGAGTTCTGAGATTGTGGCTCAGCAACTGTGAAGGAACCGCATTATGTTTGGAAAGCAGGATGGAGTGATGCTTGGCGGGCAACTCTGAAGAAGGGTCTAGGCCCGAAACGTCAGCCTTCCTGCTTCTCGGCCCGCTGTGTTCATCCAGCTCTACACCTTGTTATTGCAGATATTGCTGCTCTCTTGTCCTTCTTTGTAGCTTGGAAGATGCAGCCAGAGGAGCCTTGAGCACTTAATGCAGGGCATCTTGGAGATGATTTACTGAAATGGTTTCAGAGAAGGGGGATTTTGGAAGCAGGGTGTTCTTCCAGCCTCCTGTTTGTCTACTCTTTTAAACACCAGTTTCCATCATCCCAACACTGCCAGTTGTGCTTTGAGCCCTCTTGGCCTTATGTTTGGAATTAAAATTCCCCAGCTCTTTGTCCTCTAAGAAGCACTTAACTACGTGGATCCTTCAGCATGCTTTGGCCGACCTGCCCTAATGTGATTGAAGGTTATATGATCATGTCCCTGTGCAGCAGTTTGCAATGTGCTATGCTGAAGACATTATCTAAATGCAAGTTGTGATTGTTTTGAAAATGCTAATAGACCTATCGTGTATTTTGTCACCTTGTTTCCATTGCAAGCTTCCAGTGTTCAGCTTTACAATTTGCAATTTTTAACTGTGTTTTCGATCATTGATCACTTCAAGATTTGATTTGCTCTCCAATTGACTGCAGTTCGTAATAGATGGAGTCAGATAATCCAAGACTTCACTGCAATGCAAATTGGTCTTAAACATTTTTTTTTGCATTCAGCACCTGGGCTGCAGCATGCTATTGTTTAATGTCTCCCTAACTAAGCTGTCCTTTCCTGATGGCTTCAGTTACTCACATATTCCAGAAGAGAAATTAAAACCCAACAAAACCTGGGCAATTTATGTGAAACAGAAGACATACAGATGTCCCGATCCAACCTAAAGGTGGCCCTTTATACACTTCTGATCAAGTGGGTAAGACACACTGGAAAACCAGCAGGGAACACAGGCACAAGAGAACATTCAACCCCCTCAATGCACAACAAAAGCATGGTGTCATTTCTGATCACTTTAAATTGAAGTTTAGATGAATTTCGTAATTTATTTGTAATGACACCGAAGAAAAATGACATTTTGGCTTAAAACTTTGAATGCAATGTGGGAATATGATCACTGAGTGGTTGAAAACAGACGAATGCCTGCAATCCCCACACAGTGATGGTCGCCAGCGAATACAAGAGTACGGGGGGGGGTTACACTTTAATTATACAGAACCTTGGTGAAGGACCATAACTGAAGTATTGTGGACGGTACTGGTCTCCTTATTTTAAAAAGGCTGTAAAAGTGTTGAAAGTAGTTAAGAAAACGTTTTCCAGAATAACACCGGGTAGGCAGAGTGGTCAGCACTGCTGCCTCATAGCGCCAGGGACCCAGGTAAGATTCCACCCTTGGGTGACTGTGCAGTGTTTGTACATTCTCCCCATGTTTGCATGGGTCCCCTCATTGGGTTCCAATTTCCTCCTATAGTCCAAAGATGTTCAGGTTAGGTAGACTGGATGTGTTTATTGCCCAGTGTGTCCAGGGAAGTGCAGGGTTACTGGGATGGGGCGGGTCTGGGTGGAATCCCCTTCGGAGGGTCAGTGTGGATCCAATGGGCCAAATGGTCTGCTTCCACACTGCAGGGATTCTACGATTCACACTGCAGAATACCTGGAATGGGTGAGCTGTCGAATGAGGAAAGACCCCCATCTGCTGGAGTTCAGAAGAGTGAGGGGACTTTATTGAAATATACATAATCTGAGGTGTTCTGACAGGTTACACGTGGAAAGGAAGTTTCCTCTTATGGGAAAAGCTGGAACTCGGTCACTATTTAAAAATAAGGGGTCGTCCATTTGAGACAGAGATGAGGAGACTCTTTTTTTTCCAGAGGAGACTCTTTTTTTTCCAGAGGATTATGGGTTTTTGGAACTCTCTTACTCAAAAGGCTGTGGAAGTACAGTCTTTGAATATTAAGGTAGAGGTAACTAGCTTCTGGTTAAGGAAGGAGGCAATAGGTTATTGGAGGTAAGCAGGAATATGGAGTTTCCGATAACACTGAATGGTGGAGGCGAGTTTTTGCCAATTACCTTGGATGGACATACCAAGAGGGAGAAGTAGGCAGCACAGCATGGACAGGCAGGATGACAAACATTGCTCCTGCCCATGATTCCTGGCAGTTGGTTCTTACATATGACCATCTTTTACCCGTATCCAACTCTAACTGGTTATTTCTTCCCACTGACCAGTCAGTTTAAACACTGAGCAACTTCTTCCTATGTTCTTCTCTTGGATGAAGAAGGACTGCAGACTTTTTCTTTTGGTGATGTGAGACCACACTTACTGCTTCTTTCTTACTTTTGATTTTGGTGCTGTTGCGAAAAAAAGAAAATTGCAGTTTGTAAATTGAATTGTGCGAGTATAAATCAAAAGCATAAATGGACAACATGAGATTACAAACCATTGGGGTTTTCAGCTTTGTAAAAGGTCTTTAATAGTTCCACAGCTTCGTCAGCTCTGTAGCCTCCTATGCACTACAAGAAATACAGAAAGACATACTTATGTAAGTAATTAGTCATAGTCCACAAAGGATCATAGATAGCTATCTCCATTAAAGACAGAGAGAGAATTTGTAATATATATTCAGCTAGAGGGGCATCACTAGAGAAGCACAGAGCAGAACGAGGTGGTAGACCTCATTTAAGGTCCTGGTCGACATGGATGAACTGGACCAAAGAATTGTACAGCACGGAAACAGAGTCTCCAGGAATAAGACCCCAATGAACAGTGTCATTCAATATCACATTCTGGCTGTCTAGCCAAGTGAGCTAACCAACCTGCCAGCAATTGTGAAACATCCCAAAGGACTTCTAGCCAATGAAGTACTTTTAAAGCGCATTCATTGTTGTAATGTCGGGTAAGGAGTGGCTGATTTGCACAGAGTGTGCTCAGCAAGCAGCAATGAATTTGATGACCAGATAATCTGTTTTATATGTTGGCCGAGGGATAGTTATCAGCAGGGCCATCAGTGAGATCTCACCTACGTTTTCAGTAATTTACACCTATCTGAGGGTTTACTATCTTAATAGAAAGAGCATACTCAACAGTGTAGCATTCCCTCAATACAGCTGTAATTTTGTACCCTGTAGTGAGTCTTGAACCTGAGACCCTCTATCTCAGAAGTGCTGCTCGTTCAACCGCAGATGGCAATGAGGCAGCAAAGAATTCAACAGTTTATACAAAGTTGTCAAACACCTTTCAAGAAAAATTGCGAACACAGCATTTGGACCGTTTTTTTTTTAAGGTGCCATGATGTGTAGAGGTAGTTGGACAGACCTCAGAGGCTGTGACTAAGAGTTGTGTCACTTTCATTGTCTTAACTGCGTGTGTTTTCAGTTAACTTTATCAGAACGTGACATTGAATCCCTGGACTGATTGTGAACGGTGGTGTGCACAGGCTGACTGGCCTGTTCTGCCAACATTCAGCAGCCAGGAACACAATCTGTAAAAACTGGATTTTCCACACTGCTGGCTAGAGAGTGCGAAGCAGGAAGCAACTCATCCCCAAAGATGAAACACCAATAAAAACAGTGGCTTCAGGAATGCAATGTCACCCCCATCTGTTGACTCTGGGAATTACACACTCAAACATACACATACAGACACACAAAGCCAACAATGAAAATAATATCTGGATACAGGCCGTCAATGCGATCCAAATGTCAAGTCAAACGCTGCAATTTCATCTCTGAAATCCTCAGGGCTGGAGGGGAGCCCAGGCAGTGCGAATTAATGGGAGGTCAGATTTTTGCTGGCACTGAGGGAATATGTAGAGACAAAAATGGGAGGGCTGAAAATGCCATGGAAGGAGTTTAATGCTACATAACTGGATCTGTTCCAAAGAGATGGGATAAATGTACTTGTGTACCCTCTCAGATAACAGAACAGTCCATGTTACTGGATCCATGCCCACTGTGATTTCAAGTTCACCCTTCTATATTTGTTCTTCAAACTGGGCATACAAGGTTGGAAAATAATGGGACCCGGAGATGAAATCCCCAACATGGAAATGCCCTGACATGTTAAGTTCAGGATACTGAAGCCATTACATATCATGCACCTCTTTCTATAGGGGAGGAATAATCTTTTGCAGTCAAGGGAGGAGCTGAGCACCACACCACCTCACAGCAGAACATTTAGAAATGGCACTTTCATAATCAATCATCAGGTTTGAAATCAAACCACCATTTCTGATTACTTTGCAAATGAAATCATATCAAACCTGAAACTATTTTTAAAAGGGCCACTTCAAGAATTAAAGACCTTTCCTTTGAAGTGCACTTTTATGCCCTTTTCCCATTATCAATTCCCAAGTTCCACTTATCATTGAAACCGTATATGCAAACAGGTCCTGCGCTGTCGCACCTCAACTCCTCTGGCAGTGATGCAAAAAACCTAATGTCCACCAATCAATTTTATTTCTGTGTTCCACAATTTTTGTTTTGACAGGAGGGTTTGAATTATGGGGAGAAGCTGAATAGGATGGGGCTTTTTCTCCCTGCAGTGTTGGAGGCTGAGGGGTGACCTTATAGAATCTCAAAATCCCTACAGTGGGGAAGCAGGCCATTCAGGCCATCAGGTCCACAATGACCCTCTGAAGAGCATCCCACCCAGACCCACCTCACTACCCTATCCCCATAACCCTGCATTCCCCATGGCTAACCCACCTAGCCTGCACATCCCTGGACACTGTAAACAATTTAGCATTGCCAATGCACCTATCCTGTGGGAGGAAGCCAGAGCATGTGGAGGAAACCCACACAGACATGGGGAGAATGGGCAAACTACACACAGAACGTCACCCGAGGGTGGAATTGAACCCGGGACCCTGGCGCTGTGGTCCCTGGCTCATGCTCGCATTGTTTGTGAGTTGACTCATCTCAGGCAGCTGCAACCTTCATCTGCAAAAACAAGAGATTTGCATTTGTATAGTGCCTCTCATCATTCAAGTGTGTCCCAACTTGCTTTACAGATAATTACAATCCCTACAGTGTGAAAGCAGGCCATTCAGCCCTCACCAACCCTCCAAAGAGCAGCCCACCCAGACCCACCCCATCCCTGTAACCCTGCATTTCCCATGGCCAATCCACCCAACCTGGTCATCTTTTGGTGGCGTGGTAACCAGAGCACCCGGAGGAAACCCACACAAACACAGGGAGAATGTACAAGCTCCATACAGACAGTTGCCCGAGGGTGGGGAATCAAACCCTGGCACTGTGAGCCCCTATAGAGGTTTATAAAATCATGATAAAAGCATATTAGAGTATTAATTGTAAGTATTATATCCTCTCAGTTTATAACTGTGTACCTGTAGGTAGTTTAATTCCTGTAATAAAGAGTGACACTGGTTCAGTACAGAAACCTCTGGGTCTGAAAATCAGGTACATTGGGAAATATTGTGCATTTATTTTTTCTTTTAAATATTTAGCTCTTGTGATAACTCCAGGTATAGTGAGGCATGATTTCCAGTGTGCTTCCTCAATGAGTTGTGGCAATTGACGGTATGTTGCAATATCTTTTGAAACCCAGATGCAGTAAGTTTAAGACAGTCGCAATTCATTCCATCTCAGGAATGAGCAGATTTTTAAAAAATTCATTGATGCAATGTTGACATCTCTGGCTAGGCCAGCATTTATTGCCCATTCCTAACTGCCCAGTTAAGAGTGAACTACATTGCTGTGGGTCTGGAGTTACATACAGGCCAGACCAGGTAAGGGCAGCAGGTTTCCTTCCCTAAAGGACATTAATGAACCAGATAGATTTTTTACGACAAGCGATTAGATAGTTGCCTTTAGGCTAGCTTTTCATTCTAGATTTTGCTTTATTTAAATTTACATTTCACCATCTGCCATGGTGGGATTCAAACTCATGTCCCCAGAACATTAACCTGGTGTCCTGGATTGCTAGCCCAACAATATTAGCACTATGCCGCTGCCCTGCCATAAATTGCTGGTGCATTAGCAGAAGCCAACAAGGTCAGATAGGCACGCTGACACTGTAAGGTTTCCACTACACAACATAAGTGAATTTTCAGACTCATTGACAGCAATAACTACAGATCAGCAGAATCTCAAACAATTTAGTCATAGATACTAAAAGTGGCTGTGCTTCTGACCTCATATCCTCCACACTACAAATAAATTTTACACGGAAAGCTGCCATTTGACCCAGATATTCACCTCCAGATTCTGCTGCTTTCTTGATTGATCTCCCCTTCTCCACTCTCCATGAATTTGAATTCATCCAAACTCTGCTTTCTGCACTAGTTCACGCCTTGTCCTACTTCTTCATCATCTTGCTGCTCTTTGCCAGCAGCAACCATACACCTCTCTCCAAACTTTTGCATCTGGCTTTTTGCACAAACACTTCTTACTGTAATCCACAAGTGTCACTATGCCTTCGGCCACACTCTCTGGAATTTCTTCCCTATACTTCTCCACCTCTTAGACCCATCTTAAAACCCACCTCAGTGATCAAGCATTTGTTTACCCATTCTAGTCTTTCCTCCTCTTTCACCATCATAGAAGATCATCATAGAATCCCTACAGTATGGAAACAGGCCCTTCGGCCCAACAAGTCCACACCAACCCTCAGAGCATCCCACCCAGACCCATCCCCTATAACCTACCTAATCTACACATCCCTGAACACTACAGGCAATTTGGCATGGCCAATCCACCTAGCCTGCACATCTTTGGACAGTGGGAGGAAACCAGAGGAAACTCACACAGACACAGGGAGAATGTGCAAACTCCACACAGACAGTTGCCCGAGGGTGGAATCGAGCCCGGGTCCCTGGCGCTGTAAGGCAGCAGTGCTAACCACTGAGCCACCATGCTGCCGCCCCCCCCACCCACCATCGCTCCCACCCCCTGCAGAAACAATTTTTCCTTCTTTATTTGTGAAGCTCTTTGGAAATTTCTTTGATCTATAAGAGCAACATAACTGCAAATGTGTTATATTTCCAACCATCTTCCCTCCATCATAAGGTCAGAGGTGGGGATGTTTGCCAATGATTGCACAGTGTTCAGCACCATTCGCGATTCCTCAAATACTGAAGCAGCCCATGTTCAAATGCAACAAGATCTGGACAATATCCAGGCCTGGACTGACAAGTGGCAAGCAACATTCATACCACACAAATGCCAGGCTATGACCATGTCCAACAAGAGACAATTCAAATACTGCACCTTTATGTTCAATGCATTACCATAATTAAATCCCCCACTATAACATCCTGGGGGCTAGCATTAACCACAAACTGAACTGGACTCACCATATAAATACAGTGGCTACAACAGCAGGTTAGAGGCTAGGACTCCAGCAGCAAGTAATTCACCTGCTGACTTCCCAAAGCCTGTCCACCATCTATAAGGCAGAGTTAGAAATCTGATGGAATGCTCCCTGCTTGCCTGGATGAGAGCAGTTCCAACACTTAAAAAGCTTGACACCATCCAGGACAAAACAGCCTGCTTGACTGGCACCACATCCACAAACACAAACGTTCAGCAACAGCAGTGTGTAGCATCCACAGAAGCACAGCAGAAATTCACCAAAGCTCTCCTCTGACAGCATTTTCCAAACTATGACAAATACCATCTGGAAGGACAAGAGCAGAGACACATAGGAACACCCAGCAGCTAGATGATCCCCTCCAAGCCATTCACCATCCTGAAATATATCACCATTTTTTCAGTGTCGCTGAGTTAAAATCCTGGAATTCCCTCCCTAACAGCATTATGGGCATACCACAACATATGCAATGCAACGGTTCAAGAAGGCAGCTGAAGGGGAATTAAGGATGGGCATTAAATACTGGCCTGGACAGCAATGCCTACATCCCCTCAGCAAATAAATTCTCGTTTCTACACCTATATTCTTAATATTATTTAAAATACATTTTTAGAGCAAAACATGCATGAGAACTAGACACATCACTTCTGGCTCTGCACTCTGCAGAAGTCCGCACAAGGCACAGGAAACAATCTCTCCCAGGGCCTGCCAAAGTTGTCAATCCAAGATTAATTAAATCAGTACACAGCGTGTAGCAGGTCAGTGCAGTGAAACCACTGGGGGAAGCTGAGGATGAACATAGCCAAGGGCAAGCATGGTATTAAGCTAGCACTGGGCGTGAGGGAACTTCTGAAGCCACAGAGTGTGACAGGCTGGTACCGAGGCATGAGGAAGTGTGTAACAGGAAGTGGTGGATCATCTGTTGAGAAATCATCCAGTCACAGCGGTCAACCTGCAGTCCACATGGAGTTGCTCTTTACGAAATCAGAAAATGAAATGTATTTTTATTCTGTGCGTTCTTTTTGGCTATTTTGACTCCTCCCGCTCACCCTAAACAAGTTATTGGGTTCACTTCTGGGTACTGTGCTCAAGGGAGGATGTGAAGGCTTTAGACAGGGTCAACAGAGAATTGTTTCACAGATGAGAGACTTCAGGTATATGGATAGACGGAAGAGTCCAAGTTTAGGCAAAGAGATGATTTTTGACATAAAAGTGTTCAAATCATGAAGGGTCTGTCCAGAGTCAAAAATAAATCATTCCCAAACAACAGGAATCAGAGGATGGAGATTTACAGCTATTGACCAAAAATCTAAAAGTGATATATGTAGAAACTTTCTTTCATACGTGTAGCAAACAGCTAGGGTTGGAATTGCTCTGCAAGCAAAGAGGAGAGCTGCTTTGAACCTAGCACAGCAGAGAGACTGAACATAAGAAAATACAATGAAAAAACAATCACACCAGAATTCTTCAGCTACTCCTATTATATATCTAAGCCACAAAACCAAACACTCCACGTGACAGTTTAGGTTCTATTAATGCCTCTCCCACAACTTCCTGTCAACATATCACAATATTCTTCCCTTTATTTCACCCTCATGTTTGTCCAGCTTCTCCTTAAATGCATCCAAACCACGTAGTGGTAGGTTTCGCATAATGCACTGACAAGCCCTCATTTTAGGTTCTCGACCACAAGTGTGTGCATTCTTTACAGGAGGTAGCCATTGCTGTCTAGGTCAATATTTGGGAGGTTTGTGGTGAGCTGACTTCTTGAACAGCTGCAGTCCATATGATGTAGATACACCCACAATTCGGGGAATTCCAGGATTTTGACCCAGCGGCAGTGAAAAAACAGCAATAAGGTGGAGACATCTGCTCCACATCTCCCCTACCAACCTTTCTATAACCTTAAACCCTCATATCAGGTCATCTCTCAGGCATTTTTTAAAAAAGATATGAACGGTCTCCCTCACTTTCTCTGCCTGTTTTTCCCCACTCAATTTCAATGACATTTCACTCCTTGCATTTCTCTAAAGCGTTGTTGTTGACTGACTGAGATGACATGTATAACTCTTCCAGCAGTTTAGCAATCATGTCTAGTTCTTAAACCATTTAGAAGAGTGTCACAAGGTGTCATACGTTAATGCTCCTTCCATCAGACTCAGCATCAACTCACCCCCTTCACTGTGCAGCACAACTGCAGAATGTACACTTTGTGGGATGCATGAGTGTAACTTAGTAATGTTTCCATCCCCTGCAATTACCACCACTGATTGTGACAAGAGTAACAATGTTGGGGAAAATCAGCATTTTCCTGTGAGCCTCTCATCACGCTGACTTACAATGCTCCGTATCATTGGACTGATATCCTGCAATTTCCAATTTGACATCACTGGAAGTGCTACTGAGCGGACTGTGGCAGTTTGAGGAGATTTCCTGCTACCACCTTTTCAAATGGCAATAAATTTCAAATGGCTTTTGCAGAAGCAACACCTCCAAAGAACGACAGTGTTAAAAATTCCTTTCAAATGTTTTTAAATGCTTTAGTTTCCAACTTCATGAATCACGATTAATTATTCTGGCCTTTCATCTGTAAGTTAGCTGTCAGTTTCTTCACTTGTGAAAGGAACTCACTTTTAATCATTATGAGAAGAGACATGTTGCTGAAGCTCTTCATCCTGCATTCATCAGGACAAATGCAAGAATGTCAAATTTCAAATGATTACAACAATTTACACTACAGGAGAAAAGTGCACTGATTGGTTAACAAACAGACTGATTCGTTGACACCTGGCCATGAACAAAGGAATGGGGCACTACAGGCTCCCCAAAATTCCCTTACCATTAGCTTTTCTGTTCTGACAAAATGTTCACACCCAAAATATACATCAGGTTTTTCTCTTGACGTATCGATGCACCAGTATGTATTTTTAATACTTGCTGCTTTTGTTTCAAATTTCTTACAATTGTAGATTCATTTCCTCTCTCACTCAGCTGACAACAGGTACTGCAGTGCTGAACAGAGTAAAGCTTGTGTTCTGAAGAAGGTTGGACTTGAAATGTTAACACTTTCTCTCTCCACTGATGAGACCTGTTGAGATTCTCCAACACTTTTTATTTTTATTATTAGAAAAGAGCTGGCTGCTTATAAATTACAGCGGACATTTCCTTACCACCGATTGTTATTAAAGACAGGTGAGAGTGTACGTTAAACTTCATAGGAATATTTCTATTTCGATTTGCGAAGGCTCCTATAAGATACAGCTGGTTCTCTTGACTTCACTGATCATTAAGGGCTACCCACTTTAAAATAAAAGTGCGAACCATGTAAGATGCACAACCCCCAGTGAAAGGCAATTAGACACACATTCACAAACAGCCATCACATTTGCCTTTACACAAGAGTATAGGGAACAGACGAACAGGAAGAGACCATTAATCCCTCAAGTCTTAATTAGAGACTCAATTAGATTGAGGCTGATCTGTATATTCATTCACCAGTCTCAGTCCTCTCACCTTTAAAACCTTTGCCCAGAAAAAATCTATCAATTTCCAAAGTTTCAGCTGTTGGCAGCCTCAACAGCTTTTGGGGAATGAGTGCTCCAGGTTTCCATCACCCTTTATGTTCCCCTTGAGTGGCTAGCCTCTACAATTTTAAGGTGCCCTCCCCTTGTTCTGACATCTCCCACCATGGGGGACAGTTTCTATCTACCCCATCAACTCCTCTAATTCACCATAAACATTTAATGGTGCAAACATTGTAAACGGAACAACCGTTAAGCTTCTATACACAGGGGAACATAAGCCACATCTACGCAACCTGTTCCCATAAATTACCTCTTCTGCATCCATGAAAGGAGGAGTCGAATTCAACTCATGAGCCAGACTAATGATGCAGTTGTGGGTTTGCATGTCCCTACACAATGCTTCTGCATTTGCTTCAGTCATAAGACTTTTAGCAACCACTGAAATCACTGCCTTGGCTAGTGTCCTCAGCTCTGTGTTGGCATATAGTTTTTCAAAGCATTGATAGAAAGCTTCTTGGAAGTGACCAACAGCATTGTAGGCATGAGCTTGCTGTGGATCTGGACAAGGCGGCGTCTGGTTGAACTTGGAAAAAGATGAGGACATCTAATAATTGTTATTGAGAAAGTAGGAACTGCAGATGCTGGAGAATCTGAGATAACAAGGTGTAGAGCTGGATGAACACAGCAGGCTAAGCAGCATCAGAGGAGCAGGAAAGCTGACGTTTCGGGCCTAGACCCTGCTTGGCCTACTGTGGTCATCCAGCTCTACACCTTGTTATCTCTAATAATTGTCATTCTTGAGCTGCAGAACACATTACCTGGAAAGGTGTTCCAGTGTGCTGTAAATCATCCTTGGAAATGTTCAGTACAGAACCACAGCCTCCAAACCGCTCATTCTGACAACCGTACACAACCAGTGGAATGTCTGTGACATGGTTAAGAAGAAAAAGAAGCTTCTCTTCTATTAAAAATGTAGTTAGGAAGGAAGAGGGGCAAAAACTAAGACGGTGCTTCTGTATCCTCTCCTCCACCAACTGCCATATTTCTACCACCTCTTTCTTTCTACTAGTGCAGGAGGGAGGTACTGAATCACTGTTAAACTAGAGTGATAGAATGATGCAACAATGGAGACCATTTGGCCCCTTATGAGACTGTGCTGGCTGTAAGTTATCCAATTCACCTGCTCCCCTACTTCCACCCCCACCCACCCCCCACTACAGGTATTTTCTTCTGGCCATTATTGTGACATTCCAAATCATAACAACTCACTGTTAATTAAAAAAAAAGGCCCCTCATGTAGCCTCTGCTTCTCTTTGCCTTAATTCTATATCCTCCGGTGACTGCACCTACAGACTCTAGAAACAGCTTCCCTGGACATGAGGGACAGGCTATTTAGATATGTTGCTATTGACAGTTCTGGGAAAGGGTAAAGGAGTATGTGACAATTTCAGAAGTACTTCGTACATGATAAAGCACTATGCAAACTCTTTAATGTCAAAACATAAAAGAAATGGGAGCAGGACTGTGCCAATTAGTCATTTGGACCTGCTCTGCCATTCAATTAGTCCCAGCTGAACTGCATATACCCATCCAAATGCCTTTTAAATGTTGTAATTGTACCAGCTTCCACCACTTCCTCTGGCAGCTCATTCCATACATGCACCACCCTCTGCGTGGAAAAGTTGCCCCTTAGGTCTCTTTTACTCTCATCATCTTAAACCTATGCCATCTAGTTTTGGACTCCCCTACTCTCGGGAAGAGACCTTGACTATTTTAGCAAAAGCTTGGTTCAACTACCCCCATTTTATTTGCCATGCTGCCGTCAACTACTGCAGACATGTCCATTTGCTCAGATGACAGGAACATGCACTCGCTGCACAGCAACATGTATAATTATTGCTCGACACAGTTCTGGGATGAGGACCGTGGTGTCCCACTTAATCATTCTCCCAAGTGGCTGCTGTGATGTGCAGTTTAACTGAGTACCAACATTATACTGTAACTTATCTCTAAAAATAACCCATTCACCGTTCTATAAGTTTTAATTAGTGGAGTAAGTTAAAGACAAATGTTATTACAGATGTGCGCAAGTACACTCCTCAAACTGTGGTTAGATCCACTTCCAGAAAATATTCAATCTTGTTCACAGTAATGATGGCAAGTCATTCAGACATATTCTGCTATTCAATTAGATCATGTTGATCTGAAATGTAAATCCAATTACCCACCTTGGCTCCACAGCCCTCATTAGCCTTGCCCAGCAATATTCTCAGATTTGAAGTGATAAGTTGATTTAATATCTACTGCTGTTTTTCACAAAAGTTCTAAATCTCTACCACCATACACACAAAGATGTCTTGCCCAGCTTCACTACCAAATGTGATGCGATGAATTGTGATTTCAATGCAATAATTACTCATGGAGGAGGTCTGGCGACAACATAGTTGAGGATTGTAAATAACTACTTGCTTCTGGTAGTAGGGGCTCTCACCTTTGGGTCAAAAGTCACAGCTTTAAGTTTCCATTGAGTCAGTGCAGTAATGCAAAGGTTTGGGATTGTTTTGGGGAAACTGGAATAGCACAGTCAGCCCCATGGAGTTAGGCTGAGGCTTATTTGTTCTAAGGAGCAGGGAGTCCGGCTGGTGCACAAGTCAATATGCCTGCATCAACCACCACTATGAACTGAGAAAAAGAAAGGTTAGGTCACTGTTTGGTGCAATTTTGAAATGAATTGGGAGCTCATGCACCATTTGTTCAAATTGGAGAATTGAAAACCAATAAAATCTAACTAAAGAACTGTGAAGCAACTAAGCCAGAGGCCATGATTCTAATGTTATACCCTTGATTCAACTACCCCCATTTTATTTGCCATGCTGCCGTCAACTACTGTAGACATGTCCATTTGCTCAGATGACAGGAACATGCACTCGCTGTACAGCAACATGTATAATTATTGCTCGACACAGTTCTAGGATGAGGACCGTGGTGTCCCACTTAATCATTCTCCCAAGTGGCTGCTGTGATGTGCAGTTCAACTGAGTACCAACATTATACTGTAACTTATCTCTAAAAATAACCCATTCACTTCTAAATAGCACCGGAAAGTGACGCTAAATTAAAATAATTAACAGCCTCGCCATGATGAAGTCTCATGTCCTGCAAGGTTTTGCTGGACAAAAGTGTATGTGCAGATTTTCTATATGTACTCTGCAGCAAAAATCTACAATTATGTTCCTTTTCTGTTGCAAATTTCTAAGTGCTCATCATTTTTTCAGAAAGTCAGCAAAACAATGATCCTTCTCAACTTTGCCGAAAGAGTACAGGCAAAAATCAAAATGCCTATTGCAAAGTAACATGCCCACCCCCACCAATACGAAGCACTGAACAGACAGAAATGAAGGTTTTTAGTCTGGCTATGTAATTAAACAAGGATAAGGGACTAGACGGCTGCTTGATAAGTTTCAGTCATAAATAACTGTACACAGCTTTGAAATCAGGCTTTTAGTTTAACATCGTGTCAATGCATTTCATGAAAACTCTCTAAGTGCTTCACAGGAATGTTGGCAAACAAAATTGGACTCCATGCTACATTTGGAAATGAGGGCAAAATGTGGATTTAAGGAACATTTTAAAGGAGAAAAGAGAGGCTGAAAGCTTTAGAGAAGGAATTTCAGTGCTGAAGGCTTTGGCAGCTGAACATACCCCCATCAATAGTAGTGATTCCAATTGGGGATGTGTAAAAGGCCTGAATTAGAGGTGTGTAAAGCTATGGAGATTACAAGGATAGGGAGGGACAAGACTATGGAGGGATTAAAACACAAGGATGAGAATCTTAAGAATAACGTTCCCGCCCAGACTGCAGGTTTCAGTGACAGATTGCTTCTAAACTAATAACATTCACCAAAATAACAAGTTACTAACACATACAATTTTTAGAATTCATACTCTCCT
>NW_025966608.1:0-4872 GCF_021869965.1 Rhincodon typus
TCCCTCCCTCTCTTTCTCTCTCACTGTCATTCTTTGTTATGCTCTCTCTACCCTACCCCCTCTCTCTTCCTTCCCTTTCCTGACACTCTACTTCCCTCATCCTGTCCCTTTTGTTCTATTTCTCTCTGTCTCACCACCCTTTCTCCATGTCTCTCGCACGCTGTCCCTCCCTCTCAGACTCTCCTTCCTTCTCTATCTTCTGTCTTGTTCTCCCATTTCTCTATTCCATCTCTCACTCACTCTCCCTCTGCCTCCCTCTCCCTTTCTCCCCCTCTCTCTATCCTCCTTTCTATTTTTCTTTCCCTCTGTCTCTCTCTCTCCCTCTCCCTCCACAACGCTCCCTCCTTCTCTCTCTTTCTTTAGCCCTCTTCTGTCTCTGTCTCACTCTCTTTCTCTCTCTCTCCCTTCCTCACTCTCTGCTTTCCTTGATCTGTATCCCTTCCATCTCTGTCAGTTTCTGCCCCTTTCACACACACATGTCCACACTCTCTCTCATAAATACACACAGTCTCTCTATCTCTCTCTCACACCTACATACATATACATGCATGCCTATGCTCTTTCACACACACAAAGCACACATCTCTTTCTCACATACACAGATTCTACTCTCACGTGCATACACACAAACACATCGGCTCCTCTCACATACACACAGATACCTCTCTCTCTCGCTCCTTCTCTGTCACACACACAAACACACACAGACTCCTCTCTCTCCCACACACAAACACTCACACACTTCTCACACACACACAGACTCCTCTCTCTCACATACATAAACACAAAGGCACAGAACCTCTCTCTCAAACAGACCCCTCTCTCTCTCTCACGCACACACACACATGCTCCTGCACACACACATGCTCCCGCGCGCGCACAGAGATTCCTGTCTTTTCTGCGTGCATGTCCACACACACGCACACAGACTCTCTCAGACACACAGATTCCTCTGTCATACACACACAAATACAGACTTCTGTCTCACACATGCAAACCTTCCTCTCACACACAAAACATCCTCTCTCTCTCAGATACATACACACAGACTCCTGTCTATCTCTCACTCTCTCTCTCTCGCTCACACACTCTCTCGCGCACACACACCCACATTCTCTCCCTCGCTCACACACATGCACATTCTCTCTCTCACACACTTTTGCTCACGCACACACCCACACTATTTTTCTCATGTGCGCACACACACGAACTTTTGCTCTCACGTTGTCACACACATGACGTCAACAAGTGAGCCTTATTATGCATCACCGCTGAACAAATGAAAATAAGAGCTATCATGTTAAAGCATTTGATCAGCAGTTGGCCATTCACCCCATCGACTCTGCTCCACTATTCCATGAGATCGTGTCTGATCTGATCATCCTCAACTCCACTTTTCCCTCTGACCCTTGAGTCCCTTCCTGACTGAAAATCTCTCCAGCTCAGCCCTGAATCTACTTCCCAATCGCGTTTCTTTTGGACGATGGGAAAGACATCTCCAGACTTTGTTAATAAACATTTCAGGATGCAGGACAAATACATAGGTGCATTTTCGAGCATGACTTTTAGGCAGACCAATTTTCAAAAGTAAAACCACTGAATTGTTTTCTCTTTGTTGTCATAAAACCCACAAAACTTATCAATTTTATCTAATTGTGTATTTTCAGGGCAAATGATAATTCTACAAATACGTGAAGGTATGTTGAGTCCCAGTTTGGCTCCACCACATGACATATTGATGAAATCCACGGTGTCAGTACTCAAGGCAATTTTTACATAATGAATAACAACGTATTGTGGATGCAGGAGATCTGAAATAACACCGAGAGTGCTGGAGAAACACAGCAGGTCTGACAGCATCTGTGGAGAGAGAGGGAGAGAGAAAATCAGAGTTAACGTTTCGAGTCCATCACACTCCTGACTCACAGTTATAGAGTCATAGAAATGCACAGCATGGAAACAGACCCTTCGGACCAACTCATCCATGCCGACCAGATGTCCAAAATTAATCCAGTCCCAATTCGCTGTATTTGGCCCATGACCCTCTTAACCCTTCCCATTCACGTACCTATGAGATGTATTTTAAATGTTGTAATTATACCAGCCTCCACCACCTCCTCTGGCAGCTCATTCCATACATTCACCACCCTCCGTGTGAAAAAGTTGCCCTCAGGTCCTTTTTAAATCTTTTCCTTGTCACCTTAAATCTATGCCGTCTAGTTTTGGACTCCCATACATTGGGGAAAAGACCTTGGCTATTCACCCGATCCATGCCTCTCATGATTTTATAAGCCTCAGAAAGGTCACCCCACAGCCTTCAACACTCCAGGGAAAATAGCTCCAGCCTATTCAACCTCCCCCTGCAGCTCACACCCTTCAACTCTGGTAACATCCTTGTAATCTTTTCTCAACCTTTTCAACTTTCTTTACATCTTTCCTTTGCAGTATTCCACAAGTGACCTAACCAATCTCCTGTACAGCCGCAACATGACCTATACTCAATGCACTGACCAATAAAGGTAAACATACCAAATACCTTCTTCATTTCTTTCTCCATCTGCAATGTCACTTTCAATGAACTATGAACCTGCACTCCAAGCTCACTTTGTTCAGCAGCACTCCCTGGGACACTACCATCAAGTCTATAAGTCCTGCCCTAATTTGCTTTACGAAAAGCAACACATCACATTTATTTAAATTGAACTCCGTCTGCACTCCTCAGCCCAGGCAAGATTCCATTGTACTCTGAGATACACTTATTCGCTGTCCATTTTACCACCAAGTTTAGTGTTGTCTGTAAACTTAGTAACAATGCTTCCTATATTCACATGCACGTCATTTATGTAATTGATGAAAAGCAGTGGACTCAGCACTGATCCTTGCAGCGCAGTGCTGATCACAGGCCTTATGTCTGAAAAGCAACCCTCCACCACCCTCTGTCTCATATCTTCGAGCCAATTTTGTGTACAGTTGGCTAGCTCTCCATGTATTCCATGTGGTCTGACCTTGTTAACCAGTCTACCATGTGGAACCTTGTCGAATGCCTTGGTGAAGTCCATTTAGACAATGTCCACTGCTCTGCCTTCAATCTTTCTTGTCACTTCTGCAAAAAATTCAGTCGAGTTAGTGAGACATGATTTTCCATGCACAAAACTATGTTGACTGTCCCTTGTGCCATGTCGATGGTGGTGGAGGTGAGTTACTTCTTGCAGGATTCCCAGCCTCTGATCTGCTCTTGTAGCTGATGTATTTACATGGCGAACTTAGTTCAGTTTTTGGTCAATGGTAACCCCCAGGATATTGATAGTAGGGGGACTGAGTGATGGTAATACCATTGAAGGTCAAGGACCAATTATTAGATTCTCTCTCAATATTAACCCCAAGGATGTTGATAGTGGGTGATTCAGTGATGGTAACACCATTGAATATCGATGAGTGATGGATAGCTTCTCTCTCAATTGTAACCACCAGGATGTTGATAGTGGAGGGAGGTGTCAGTGAACATTATGGGGATGATGGTTAGATTCTCTCTCAATAGCAACTCCCAGAATGTTGACAGTGGGGGATTCAGGGATGATAACACCATTGAATGTTAGGGGTGATGGTTAGATTCTCTCTTCTTGGATTTGGTCATTGCCTGGCATTTGTGTGGTGCAAATTTTACTTGCCACTCAACAGCCTAAGTCTGGATATTGTCCAGATCTTGAACGTGGACTGCTTGAGTTGTTGGAGCAGCAAGCTAACCGTTCTACTGCAGCAAGACAATTTCAGTTCTTCCCTTTGTGCTTTTTTGTTTTCCTGTGCATTAGGTTCCTCAGCAGAGACTGGAACACCCATGCTCACGATGGAGCCAATGTGGGAGAGATTCTTAACGGGCGACCGGATCGTTCTTAGCTGTGATGCCAGTCGAGAACTTCGTTCGGTGAGATATAAGTGGATCATAAACAACATTACCAAAGAGTTCAGGGGGAAGATTTACACCATTGAGGCTGCTGGAAAAGAGCATGATGGGGAGTACAGATGCCAAACTTCCACATCGACACAAACAACAGCCTACAGTAACAGCATTCTCGTGAGAATATCGGGTGAGTCATGTCGGTCTTAGATAAGTCAATCTCTTTCTCTCAAGTAGCACCCGTCCAGGCATTTGAGGGGAGTTACATTAATTCCCAGGGATGGACAGGGGTGGGAAAAGCAAGGGTATTGGCATTCTCTTGGAATAGCACCACTGCTGTTGTGATGTGCAAAGTTTCACTGGAATTCACTGTTTCAATTTTCGGTCCACCCCACCATCTTGTTCACCACTCCCCCAATCCTTTCTTGGGCATTGCTATCAAGTTCTGAGCCATGTGTCCATGGACTGGGCAGATTGCTCACTGGAGAATTGGTGGCAATGGGATCCGGAAGGGCTAAGATCCGGCAGATATTCCAGGCAGGACTCTTCTGAAGGTGGGGTTGATGGGTTCAATGGACACCATCTCCTAGATCCAACATCGAGCCCAGATCTCACTGAGACTGGATGACTGTTCCCTCGCTGCTCCCCGAGGGAAGGGAGAATTTGAACTCACCCTGTGGTCTGTCACCCTGGTGCACGCAATTGCTAGTTTGTGTTATGACCAGTGCACCAAGACTGCCCCTCATGGGTGGTATTACATATAGTTCTTCACACACAGGGAACTGAGTTGGACAATCTCATTGAATGACAGAGCTCTACTCCTTGATCCTATTTTCTATGTTTCAATCTTCCTCACCCACCTCTTCAGCTTTCTACTTAACTGGCTCCTTCCTTCCGTTTTTGTCTTTTCAGTGTTACGATTCATTCCCATGTTTGATTGTGTGACCATCTTGCGATTTTGAGGGCATGAGTGTTTT
>NW_025966608.1:4972-12128 GCF_021869965.1 Rhincodon typus
GGGTATACATAAGGTGTCTTTTTTGCTTGGATGAAGGATTTCAAGACTATGGGGCATATTTTTAAAGTGACAGGACAGTGGTTTGAAAATGACATGAGGGCAATTTTTTTTACATAGAGAGTGGTTCATATTTGGAATGAATTTCCAGTGGAAGTGGTGGATGTGGGTACAGATACAACATTTGAAAGACATTTGGATTAAGTGCATGAATAGGAAATATTTGCAGGTCTCTGGGCCAAGCCCAGGCAGGTGGAACTAGTTTAGTTGTGGATTATGGTCAGTATAGATAGGTTGGACTGAAGGGTCTGTTCCAGAGCTGTGTGACTCCATGACCATGTGTTAGGCATTCTTCTAATCCTTTGTTAAATACTTCCCACTGCACAGTTTCTCTTCCACAGTGAATGCAGAACATTATGAAATGGTTGGTTCTCCTTTTCAAACATTAAATTGGTGCATCAAAGAAGGAACTGTAGACCTCAGCAGTATCTTAGTCCGCATGTAGCCGGTGCTAACTGGTATCTCGGCAGAGCAGTGACTTGTCACACTGACGTTCTCAGATTCTGGAGACATGGGATCAGAATGAGGTTATTCAGCCCATTGTGTCTGCTCCACCGCACAATGAGATCGCGGCCGATCTGATCATCTACTTTCCCCCATAACCCTCGATTCCCCTTTCAGATTAAAAAATCTCAATCTTGAATATACTCAACAACTCAACCTCGACAGTCCTCTGTGGTAAAGAATTCCACAGATTCGTTCCCCTCGGACAGAAGAAATTCCTCTTCATCTCCATCTTCAATGGGCGCCTCACCCCTGTATTCTGAGATTATGCCCCTTTGGTCCCAGACTCTCCCACACAAGGGGAAAGAACCCATGTCTGTATCTCCCCTGTCATGTTCCTCTAAGAATGTTCAATAAGGTTGCCTCTCTTCCTTCTAAACTTCAATGAGGACAGGCCCAACCTACTAAACCTCCTCCTCACCAGGTGGTCTCTCCATATGCAGGATCAACTGAGTGAATATTCTCCAGACTGCCTCCAATGCCAGTCTGTCCTTCTTTAGATGTGGGGCCCAAACTGTTCACTGTATCGCATCTGTGGTCTGATTAATGCCCTGTATAGTTTTAGCAAAACCTCCCACCTTTTATACGCCATTCCCTTTGAAAATAATGACAAGTCATCCTATGACGTGCTGAACTTTGATGCTCGCTTTTTTGTTGTAATTCATGGACGAAGACTCCCCAAATTCCTCTGTCCTATCGCTTTATGCAGTCTTTCTCCATTTAAAGAATATCCAGTTCCTGTATTCTTTCTGTCAATGGGATGCTTCTGGGAATTACACAATCTTTTTTTCTGTATCTTGGACAGTGGACAAAGGACTCTGAGAAAGCAAAACTCACTGCCCGTTCTGAAAAATAGTTTTCTAACACACATTGGAAGCATTGGTTACACAGCTGCTTGCTGAAGCAGAAGAGAAAGTCATGTTGGACGATGAGGTGGAGTCAAAGCGGGTGTGTACGAGTGGAGATTTGATGAGCAGCAAGTAGCTGATTGGTCTGGTTGGTGCTTATATCCTGTTATTATTTCGAGTCCTTTCTGTTTTGACAGCTCCTGATTCGACTATGAGGATTGAGTCTGAGCCAGAACCCCTGTGGTATGAACAGACATTGAGGCTGAGTTGTAACTGCACTTACCCCACGCACAATAAGTTCGTTTACACATTTTATCGGGAAGGTTCTGTTATGGCTGAGATCCAGACAATAAATAAAAGTGTTTCTTTTCAAAAGGAGCGGGTTACATTTGAAGATACAGGACGGTATCGATGTCAAGTGCGTTTTGTTGATTATCCCAATGGTCCTGTGTACACATCAGCTTACATACATGTGGATGTGCGAGGTACGTGTCACTTTGAGAATGTGAGGGCTAGGAGCAGGAGAAATCCATTCAGTCATTCAAAAGCCTGCTCCCCATTCCGTATGACTGTGGTAGATCACATCTTGGCCTCAACTCCACTTTCCTGCCCCCATTCCCTTTAACCCATCACTGATTAAAAATCTGTCCCCTCCTTCAATTTATTCAGTGTCTCGGCATCCCCCACACACTATGGAGGGTGGGTGAATTTCTACAGTTTCATGCACCACCCCTTCCCCCACTTTGAGAGAAGACATTCCTCCTCATCTCTGTTTTCAATCTGCCCCAAACTAATTCCGGTGAAATCCATAGAATCTCAAACAGTGTGGAAACAAGCCATTCAGCCCATTGAGCCCATTCCAACCCTTCAAAGAGTATCCCACCCAGACTGATCCCCATACCCTGCATTTCCTTTGGCTAACCCTCCTAACCTATACGTGCCTGAACACTACGGTAATTTAGCATGGCCAATCCACCCAACTTGCACATCTTTGGACTGTGGATGGAAACCAAAGCACCTAGAGCAAACCCACAGGCACAGGGAGAACATGCAAACTCCACACACACAGCTGTCCGAGTGTGGAATTGAACTCAAGTCGCTCGTACTGTGAGGCAGCATTGCTAACTGCTGAGCCACCTTGACCTCTCGTTCTAGATTGCCCCACATGAGGAAACATCCTCTCTCCATTTCCTTTGTCAATCCCCCCCTTCACTATCTTATATCCCTCAATTAGCTGTCCTCAAATTCTCCTAAACTCCAGACAGCATCAGGCAATACTGCTCAATCTCTCCTCATAAGACAAACTCCTCATCTCTGGAATCAATTTTGTGATTCTCCTCTGAACTGTCTCCAATGCAACTACGTCCCTTCTCAAGTAAGAGGACCAAAACTCTACACAGTACTCTGGATGCAGAAACACTAATGCAGTTGCAGCAACACTTCCTTTCTCATATGTGCCATTCCTTTAGCAATTGCCAGTTGTCTTCCTTATTGCCTGCTATCCTGTGTGCCTGCTTTCTGAGATTCATGCACAAGGACACCCAGATCCCTCTGTACTGGATCACTCTGAAGTTTCTCTCCCACTTGAATAATAAGTTGCCTTTCTAGTCCTTTGACTACAATGGGCAACCACACACTTTTCCACGTCAAATGTTGGTACCTTCACCTAACCTATCCATTTCTATTTGTTATTTCTTCATTGCAGCTTTGTTTCCCAACTATTTCAGTGTTATCTTTTATCCCTTCACCCAAGTCATACATACACATTATAAATTGTTAGGGACAAGGACTTAACCCTGTGGTCCCCGCTCATTATAACTTGCCAAACAGAAAAAAAATCCATTTATCCTGACTGTCTGTTGTCTATTGGCTAGCCAATCCTTTATCCAAACTAATGTAGCACCCCAAATTTGATGTGGATGGGATTTTGTAAGTTGGTCACACAATTTGATTGATTTAATTCCCATGAAATCTAGAGGGAAATGAACTTCAGGTGCCAAAAGGATAACGCTGATTGATTGGCATTAATAAGCAGTAACTGAGCAGTTAATTCTAGCTGATAACAGCACGGTGCTGGATCTGACATCAGTTGCTGGCTGTAATGCTTCTGGTTTTATCCCACCATGCAGGTTAAACTGACCCATGTTGGCTTGAAATGATGGCTAATATTGAACCCTCAACATCTCCCAATCCCTGATACACTCAATACCAATGTCAGGCTGACTGGTCTATAATTCCCAGTTTTGTTTCTACCTCCCTTTTTAAATAGTAAGGTTACATCAGCTACCCTGTAATGTGTAGGAACTGTTTCAGAGTCTGTAGGATCTTGCAACATGGTCATCAATGCATCCATTAATTTTAAGGCCAGTTACTTTAGCACTCTGGGATGTAGGTTGTCAGTCCCTGGGGATTTATCACCCTTTAATCCCATCAATTTGCCCAGCAGTATTTCTTTACCTTTTCTATCTCACCAATCTCTTTGTTCACTATCATTTCTAGCACATTTTTTATATCCTCCTGTGTGAAGACATAATTGAATTATGAATTTAGTTTATCAGCCATTTCTTTGTTCCCCATTATAAAGTCCCCTGTTTCTGACTGCAAGAGAGTTACATTAGTTTTCACCAAACTTCTTCTCTTTACATACTTGCAGAAGCTTTCACAGTCAGTTTTTTTCTGTTCCCTGCAAGCTTACACTCATTCTCTAGTTTACCTTTCTCAATGCATCCTTTAGTCCTCTCTTGCTGAAATCTTAACTGTTCCCAATCCTCAGGGCTATTGTTTCTCTTTCTTGCCAATTTTTATGCCTTTATTTTTTCAGTTAATACCATCTTCAACTCCTTTCGGAAGCCATGGTTTGGCCACTCTTCTCTTTGCACTCTTGAGTCAGGTTGTAATAAATAATTTCTGTAGTTCACCCATTTGTCATTGAATGTTTGGCACTGCCTACCCACTGTCAATCCTTTCGGTAACATTTCCCAATCCATCATTAGCACATAAGAACTAGGAGCAGGAGTAGGCCATCTGGCCCCTCGAGCCTGCCCCGCCATTTAATAAGATCATGGCTGATCTTTTTGAGACTCAGCTCCACTTACACACCCGCACACCATAACCTTTAATTCCTTCACTGTTCAAAAATTTACCTAGCCTTGCCTTAAAAACATTCAGCGAGGTAGCTTCAACTGCTTCACTGGGCAGGGAATTCCACAGATTCACAACCCTGAGGGTGAAGAAGTTCCTCCTGACCTCAGTCCAACATCTGCTTCCCTTTATTTTGAGACTATGCCCCCTAGTCCTAGTTTCACCTGCTAGTGGAAACAACCTCCCTGCCCCCACTTTATCTATTCCCTTCATAATCTTATATGTTTCTATGAGATCTCCCCTCATTCTTCTGAATTCTAATGAGTATAACCCAGCCTACTTAGTCTCTTCTCATAATCCAACCCTCTCAACTCTGGAATCAACCGAGTGAATCTCCTCTGCACCCCCTCGAGTACTACTATATCCCTTCTCAAGTAAGGAGACCAAAACTGCACACAGTACTCCAGGTGTGGCCTCACCACGACCCTATACAGCTGCAGCATAGCCTCCCTGTTTTTAAACTCTAGCCCCCTAGCAATGACAGATAAAATTCCATTTGCCTTTCTAATTACCTGCTGCACCTGTAATCCTACTTTTAGTGACTCATGCACAAGGACACCCAAGTCCCTCTGCACAGCAGCGTGCTGCAACTTTTTACCATTTACCATTTTGCTGTTATTCCTACCAAAATGGATGACCTCACACTTATCAACATTATACTCCATCTGCCAGACCTTTGCCCACTCACTTAGACTATCAACTCAACTATCATAGTCAACTCACACCTCATACCATTGTAGTTTTCCTTAATAAGATGCAGGAACCTAGTCCCAGAATCTCACTCAACATCCTACTGAAGAATTCTATAATGTTATGATTGCTCATCCCAAAGGGTCTCTCAGAACTGCACTGCTAATCATTCGTACAAAAAGCAATCAAAATGCAGCAAACATTCGCTGATCCATAAAGCCATTCAGTCTATATCCAGGTTTCTAAACTGCTTTAGAAGGAATGGTGTCAAAAGTACTTGCGAGATAATGATTAACATCACATGCAGAGATGAAAATGCATCAGTTAATTGCTGCTGAAATAACTCCGCAGAGGCCAGTATCTAGTCACCAAGTCACCTTTTAATTACACTTGTATAGTACATGACACTGACCCAACTAGCTCAGGGCTCGCTTCGAGAGTGAGCAGAAACACTGACACACCCGTTTATGCCTTTCACCCAGAACTCTATTTGGACCAAGAAAACAGCTCCAATCGGGGAACTTATTTCCTATAAGGTCCACGCTACTGACCTTATTACACTCCCTACAGCTGCGAAGCAGTTATCCAAGCAACAGACATTGAAAATGATTAATCAAAATCCCATGGTTTATGTCACAAAACGTTTAATCGCTCTAACAATTTCAGAAAGTCCGGTGACATTACAAGTGGATCCCAGACTACAGAGAGATGGTGATTCCGTCACATTGAATTGTCGGTGTACCCAGGATCATGTGTGTGGAAGAGGACAAGTTTCCTTCTACAGAAATGAGACCCTCCTGAACCCTGATTCCATGCCTCACAATGTCTATCACATCCACCAAGCAACCCTAATGGATTCGGGATGGTACCGCTGTGCGATTTTCCAGAACCTTTCGACGTTCCTGTCCCTCTGGGTAGAAGTCACTGTCCAGAGTGAGTCAACCAAGGGACCAGGTTGAGGTGGGGGGTGCATTGGGGATGTGGGGAGAGACTGACACAGGATGGAAACCAAGTTTCACTTGCGGTGATCTGGCCAAATGAAAATGGCGCCTTTCGGTTGACATCTTGAAACTGATCAGGACATTTTGCAAGAGTGCCTACTCAAAGGGAAGCAAATCGAAATTGGCAACGGAAGAGAGGAGATGAGTTGGCACTCTGGTCACCATCGAGAATACATCAGTCAATGACAATTAGTCAGAAATGCGTCTGTCAGTTTAACAGACATCACATGTCATCTCGTATTGCTGTTGGAATAGCCCCAGTTTTTCTGTCCAAATTTAGCTGCTGGGATTGAGGAGGGTTAACTTCATGAGGAGGGTTCTGTAATTGGTAGATCACCAACATTCATCTCTGCTCAGATCCCGAGACCAGTTTCTTACCACAGCTCATTTGGTTGTGAGTGGCCTCTTACTGTGTTATTTGGCCTGACTCTGTGCAAGTTTTTGCAACTGCACGGTTCATGTAACCTGGTTATCCTCAGAATGTGAAGATCATAAAAAGTAGGAGTGGGAATAGGCCATTCAGCCCATCGAGTCTGCTCTACTCTTCAATGGGAGTATAGCTGATCTGATCATCCTCAACTCCACTTTCCTGCCTTCCCCCCCACCTCTCCCCCATCACCCTCAATTCCCCTTCCTGATTAAAAATCACCATCTCAGCTTTGACAGCCCTCTGTGGTAAAAAAAATTCCACAGATTAGCTCCCCTCAGAGAAAATAAATTCTTCCATATCTCCAACTTCAATAGGAGGCCTCCCTTATTCTGAGATGATGCCCCTCTGGTCATACACTCTCCCACACACGGGGAAACAACTTCACTCTGCATCTCCCCTGTCAGGTTCCTCTAATAATCTTCAATAAAGTCACCTCTTATTCTTCTAAACACCAATGAGGACAGGCCGTATCTACTCAACCTTTC
>NW_025966608.1:12228-18606 GCF_021869965.1 Rhincodon typus
ACTGAATTCCCCCACTACCAACATCCTGGGGATTAAAAACTGAACTGAATTCATTATTTCAATACTGTGGCTGCAAGAGCAGACCAGAGGCTAGGAATACTGCAGCGAATAATTGACCTCCTGACTCCCGCCAAAGCCTGTCCACCATCAACATGGCTTAAGTCAGGAGTGTGATGCAATATTCCCCACTTGCCTGGATGAGTGCAACTCCAACAACACTCGAGAGGCTCGACACTATCCAGGACAAAGCAGCTGCCACTTGATTGGCACCACATCCACTCCCTCCACCAACGATGGTCAGTAGCAGCAGAGTGTACCATCTGTGAGACTACTGTAAAATTCACCAAAGATCCTAAGATAGCACCTTCCAAACCCATGATCACTTCCATCTAGAAGGAAAGGGAGGCAGATATATGGGAAGACCACCCTCTGCACATTCCTCTCCAAGCCACTCACCATCCTGACTTAGAAATATATCGGCCATTCCTTCAGTGTCACTGTGTCAAAATCCTGGAATTCCCTTCCTCATGGCATTTGTGCCCAATCTATAGCACATGGACTGCAGCGGTTCAAGAAGACAGCTCACTATTACTTTCTCAAGGGGGAAAATAGGGACAAAGTTGATTAATATAGGGCCCAGCCAGTCATGTCCATGTCTCAGAAGTGGAAAATAATGTAAAGGCAGTAAGAGACAAAGAGTTCAAGTGAGGTTGACTTGAAATCGGTTAAGTATGTTAATTGTTAGTTGGAGTTTTCAGTCCTAATAAGGTTGATCAACAGTTGTTATACTTATTATTGTAAGGTCAAAGAAAACAAAATTATTATAAGTAAATGAATGTCACATATCATCAACCTAATTGAAGTAAATTAATGTATGGCAGCACAGCTCAGTCATGTGGAATACATGTTTTAATATGTGGGAAAACATGGATATTACAGATGACCAGCACATGATTCCTTCCATCGTAGCATCACAGATAATAAGAGCAGGAGTAGGGGACATTCGGCCCTTTGAAGCCTGCTTCACCATTCAATCTGATCATGGCTGATCATCCATCTCAGTGCTCTGGTTCCCCTTTCCCCCGATACCCTTTGATCCCTTTAGCCTTAAGAACTAGCCCTGATGAAAATGGCATTAGAAAAGCAAGGTGCTTGTTTTTGACTGGTAAGCCATGATGGGTCAACGGGCCTGTTTCTGTACTGAAAACTCAGTAACTATATCTAATTCTGCACCTTCACCACTGGGGATCTGTCCTTGTAAAGTCATGTCCGTGTGCAGTATGTGTTGGGATCATTACTTTTGCTGCTTGGGATTTAATTGATGCCTGAATTTTCTCTCTCTTCCCCAGTCCCTGTGAGCTGCCCATCCATCAGCTCAGATCTGAAGGGGTCCGCTGTGTCCATCGGTGACCACTTAACCATCCGGTGTACCTCCGAAAGTGGGACACTGCCTATAAACCTCATGCTATACCGTCACCACCACCACCTCCTGAGGAACACGACAGTCGTTGACTCCAGGACAGCCACTTTCCATGTCACCGTGCCAGCTGAGGGGGAGGGCGCTGTGTACTCCTGCGGTGCTGCAAATGCCGTTGCCCACGTTATCAACTGTAGTGAGCCGCTCACCCTCACTGTGTCAGGTATGGATCAAAATGGAAGAAGCCATCAGTTGTAGATTGCCATGTTATCTGAAGGGACACTCGACCCTTTTACCCAGATATCCAAGGGACGGCACAGTGCCTCAGTGGTTAGCACTGCTGTCTCACAGTGCCAAAGTCCTGGGTTCGAATCCAACCTGGGGCAACTGTCTGTGTTGAGTTTGATGTTCTCCCTGTGTCTGTGGGGTTTCTGCCAGGTGCTCTGGTTTCCTCCCACAGCCCAAAGATGTGCAGGTTAAGTGGATTGGCCATGCTAAATTGCCCATAGTGTTCAGGGGTATGTTGGTTAGGTGCATTAGCTACAGGAAATGCAGCATTATAGGGATGGGGTAGGAGGTTGGGGATAGGTCTGGGTGGGATGCTTCGACGCTGTAGGGATTCTATGATATCCTGTGGACCAAAGGTGGGGAACTGACTCAGTACCTATGTAAACAAACCCTTCTTTACTTAACCCTTTAGATACCAGCACTCAATAAAAAGAATGCATTCACTTCTTAGCTCATCTAATTTAATTTCAGCTTTAACTCACTTCATTGAGCTTCACTTCGCTTGATTTAATTCACATTTAACCCTAACTATTCAGTTGGCTTAAATCGAACACTTGCTCGGCTTAAATGAAGTGGTCAAATTTGCTCTTCGTGTAGATCTTGCCTCGTGATTCTCTGTCCTCTCCAAAGATCACTTCAGGGCACATGCTTTGCGATTGTTGGTCTCCAGAGCTCCCCCTGAGAAATCCTTTGTTCTGCTCACTTTATCTCAAAGTTCCTTTCAGAAACTTCTCTGGATCTCAGCCAATGAATTAACCAAACCCTGATCACATTGCTTCATCCCAGCCAGCAATGTTTTACTGAGTCACAGAGTCATAGAGCACAGAAACAGGGCCTTAGGCCCAACTCGTCCTTGCTGGCCAGTTTCCCAAACTAAACGAGTCCTGTTTGCCTGCATCTGGCCTTTCTCCCTCAAAGCCTGTCCTATTCATGTACCGATTGAAACATTTTTAAAATGTTATAACTGTACCTGCACTTACCACTTCCTCTGGTAATCCATTATATACACGAATCACCCTCTGTGTCAAAAAGTTGTCCCTCAGGTCCCTTTTAAGTCTTTCCCCTCTCAGCTTAAACCTGTGCCCCATAGTTTAGGACTCCCCTACCCTGGGGTAAAGATCTTTCTTTTTCACCCTATCTGTAATCCTCATATTGGGTCACCCCTCAACCTCCTATGCTCCACGGAAAACAGTCCAGCTTATCCAGCCTCTCCTTGTAATTCAAACCTTCCAACTTCACTAATGTCCATGTAAATCTTTTCTGCATCCTTTCCATTTTAATAATATCCTTCCTATAGGAGGGCAGCCAGAATTGTATACAGTAATCCAAAAGTGACCTCATCAATGTCCTGTACAAGCACAACATGACGTCTCAACTCTATAATCAGTGGTCTGAGCAATGATTAAAAATTAAACTCCCAACGTTAAACAGCTATATTCCATGTTCTGTGTAAGGTACTATGGTCTATCTCGGTGACCACCTGACACTTGCCTTATTTGGTCAACACAGGAAACTGCAGGCCCTGTCCCTGCTCCCCCCGTTTCATTCTTGTTCCTTTTACGAGCGCGAACAGCTTCTCCCTATCGACTCTGTCCAGTCCCCCCATCTCATGATTCTGAAAATCTCTAACAATTCACAACGTCCTTGCTCAATTCTCATCACTGAGGTTTCTCAGGCCTGGAACTATTCATGTAAACTGCTCCTGCACTCTCTCTCTCTCTCTGTAATGCAGTCACATCTTTCCTATAATGTGATGCCCACAACTATACACAATACTGCAGCTGAGGTCTGACAAGTGTCTTGTACAACTTCATTTCCGTGCTCTCTGATTTTATGCCCTTTTTCATACAGTCAAGGACACTGAGCTTTATTAACCGCTCTCCCTCTGTGCTGCCACTTTAATGATCAGTGCAGATATACCCCCAGCTCCCTCTGCTCCTACACCCCCCTTTTACAGTTGTACTCCCCTATTTTATATTGTCTTTCAACATTCTTCCCACTAAAGTGCATCACCTCACACTGCATGGAACTGGATCTGCCACCAATCTGCCCACTCCACCAACCTGTCAATGTCCTTTTGGAGTTTCACACTGTCTTACTCATGTTTACAATTCTCCCATGTTTTGTGTCATTTGCAAACTTGGAAGTAGCCCCCCAGTACAGCAAGATCCAGTTCGTTAACGCATATTGGGTGAAGTAAGAGCCCTAAAGCCATTCCCTGGGGAGTTCCACTAGAAACTTTTCTCCACCCCAAAAAATATCCATCGACCATCACTCTCTGTTTCCTGCCACTTGGTCAATTTTGAGTCCATATTTTTACTGTCTTTAGAATAGAAATTTCTGCCATTAGCAGGGGGAAGCTTGTATCCTAAATGCAGGCAGGATGTTCCTGATGACTGGGTGGGGGGGCGCGGAAGAGTCCAGAACCACGGGGGTCACAGGCTAAAGGAGATGGGGTAGGATTAAGATGAGGAGAAAGGTCATCACCCAGACAGTGGGGAACCTGTGGAATTCTCTACCACAGAAAGCCAAAGGACATTTGGCTGTGCAGTTTTAGAACAAATGAAGAGGAATTCACTCCCCAAGAGAGTGTGTGGTGGGTGCCGGGACACTGAATAAATTTAAGGAGGAGGCAGATTTTTAATCAGTGACAGGTTAAAGGGAGTGAGCACAGGGAAATGGAGTTGAAACAGAGATGAGATCAGTCACAGTTGTATTGAATGAGAGGGGTTGAATGTCCTACTCCTGCTCCTAGCCCTTACGTATCTGGCCGCCTTAGCAACCTCCACCAATTCAATGGGATCGGTTCCCTGCTTTCTCACATGAAGTCTTAAATTTAGTGACTTTGCGACAATCGAAGTGATCTTTGGTTTCCCCAATTCTGTGTTCCAGATCCCTCTGGGAAATTTGCTCTGCAGGTTGGAGGTTCTGCTGTTGTTGCCATTCTCTTCATTGTTTTCCTGCTTCTGCTCACTGTCTGCAAATTCCATCGAAAAGAGAGACATCAGGACACCTCCAGTTCCCAACCCAGGAGAGGTCAGTTTGTGACTGGGTGCGTGAGGGACGAAGGATGTGTTTCCTTGTACAGGTGCTGGTAAAAGTAGGGATCGGTGTTTGGTCCACTGTTTGGCATTTATACAAACGATTTGGATGAGAATTTAGGAAGCACAGTTCGTACATTTGCACCAAAATTGGTAGTATGGTCAAGAGTGAAGAAGGTTATCTCAGATTATCAAGAAGATCTTGATCAATGGGGTTAATGGACTGAGGAGTGGCAGATGGAGTTTAATTTGGATAAATGTGAGGTATGGCATTCTGGTAAAACAAACAAGGGCAGGGCTCATTCATTAAATGGTAGGGCCCTGGGAAGTGTTGTTGAGCAGAGAGACCGAGGGGTTCAGTTACATAGTTTTGTGAAAATTACTTCACAGGTAGACAGGGTGGTTAAGGAGGTGTTTGGCATGCTTGCCTTCATTGTTCAGAGCACTGATTCTGATACCTTTCCACTTCTCCCTCCTTAGTTCCGATGGAGATTCACACTGGATCTGAAACGTTAACTGTTTTTCTCTCTCTCTCTACAGATGCTGCCGAACCTGCTATGTTTCTCCAGAACTTTCTGTCTTTATTAGCTGTGACATTAACAGTTTTTTTTCCTCTCTCTCTCTTTCTGTTTCCACAGATACTGCCAGACCTTTTGAATTTCTCCAGCACTTTGTGTTTATAACCTGTAATGTTAACGCTCTCTCTTGCTCTCTCTGTCTCTCTCTTTTGGAGCCTTATAATGTGTGTTCTTTGTTTCAGACACCAGCAGCCCCAATTGTGATGAAATTGTGTACTCTGTTGTTCAAGCAAAGAGGAAAGAAGGAGGTAACAAGTTTCTAAATAACTTTGCATCACTGTGTCAGAAAGGAAAAACAAGGCTCTGTGATTACATCTTATGGGAATAGTGTCCATGTGACTGTAGGAGCAGAACAAGGCCACTCAACCCATCGTGTCTGTTCCACCAGTCAACAAGATTGCAGCTGATCTAATCATCCTCAACTCCACTTTCTCCCCTATATCCCTCGATGCCGCTTTCCGATTAAAAACCTCAGCCTTGAATATACTTCATGACTCAGCCTTGACAGGCCTGTGCAGTAAAGAATTCCACAGATTTTCTTCCCTTGGAGTGAAGAAATTCCTCCTCATCTCTGTCTTCAGTGGGTGACCTCCCTTATTCAGATTTGATGCCCCTCTGGTCCCAGACTCTCCCACACAAAGGGAAACAACCTCCCTCTGCATTTCTCCTGCCAAGTCCCTCCAAGAATTTTCAATCTTCTAAACTCCAATGAGTACAATCCCAACCTACTCAACCTCACCCTCATCAAACAGTCCCTCCATACCTGGAATCAGATCTTCTTCAACTGCCTCCGATGCCCAGTTTATCTTTCCTCAGATATGGGGCCCCAAAACCATATCCCAGCTATTGTAGAGTTTTAGCAGAAACATCCCCACTTTTATACTCCACTCTCTTTGAATTAAAGGCCAACATTCCATTTGCCTTCCCTATGCACATCCGTGGGAAGAATTGAGGCATTGACTATTTTCTGAGAAAGGCCGTGGAAATCTGAAGCACAAGGGGACTTTGGAATTCTAGTTCAGGATTCTCTTCAGGTTAACAGGCAGGTTCAGTT
>NW_025966608.1:18706-36872 GCF_021869965.1 Rhincodon typus
GGGGACATTCGGCCCTTTGAAGCCTGCTTCACCATTCAATCCGATCATGGCTGATCATCCATCTCAGTGCTCTGGTTCCCCTTTCACCCCATACCGTTTGATCCCTTTAGCCTTAAGAACTATCCCTGATGAAAATGGGATTAGAAAAGCAAGGTGCTTGTTTTTGACTGGTAAGCCATGATGGGTCAACGGGCCTGTTTCTGTACTGAAAACTCAGTAACTATATCTAATTCTGCACCTTCACCACTGGGGATCTGTCCTTGAAAAGTCATGTCCGTGTGCAGTATGTGTTGGGGTCATTACTTTTGCTGCTTGGGATTTAATTGATGCCTGAATTTTCTCTCTCCTCCCCAGTCCCCGTGAGCTGCCCATCCATCAGCTCAGATCTGATGGGGTCCGCTTTGTCCATTGGTGACCACTTAACCGTCCGGTGTACCTCCGAAAATGGGACACTGCCTATAAACCTCATGCGATACCTTCATCACCACCATCTCCTGAGGAACACGACAGTTGTTGACTCCAGTACAGCCACTTTCCATGTCACCGTGCCACCTGAGGTGGAGGGCGCTGTGTACTCCTGCGGTGCTGCAAATGCTGTTGCCCACAGTATCAACTGTAGTGAGCCGCTCGCTCTCACTGTGTCAGGTATGGATCAAAATGGAAGAAGCCATCAGTTGTAGATTGCCATGTTATCTGAGGGGACACTCGAACCTTTTACCCAGATATCCGAAGGGTGGCACAGTGCCTCAGTGGTTAGCACTGCTGCCTCACAGTGCCAAAGTCCTGGGTTCAAATCCAAACTGGGGCGACTGTCTGTGTTGAGTTTGATGTTCTCCCTGTGTCTGTGGGGTTTCTGCCAGGTGCTCTGGTTTCCTCCCACAGCCCAAAGATATGCAGGTTAAGTGGATTGGCCATGCTAAATTGCCCATAGTGTTCAGGGGTATGTTGGTTCGGTGCATTAGCTACAGGAAATGCAGTGTTATAGGGATGGGGATGGGTCTGGGTGGGATGCTTCGACACTGTAGGGATTCTATGATTCTACGATATCCTGTGGACCAAAGGTGGGGAACTGACTCAGTACCTAAATAAACTAACCCTTCTTTACTTCACCCTTTAGATACCAGCACTCAACAAAAAGAATACATTCACTTCTGAGTTCATCTAACTTAACTTCAGCTTTAACTCACTTCATTTAGCTTCACTTTGCTTGATTTAATTCACATTTAACCCGAACTATTCATTTGGCTGGAATCGAACACTAGCTCGGTTTAAGTGAAGTGGTCAAATTTGCTTTTCGTGCAGATCTTGCCTCGTGATTCTCTGTCCTCTCCGAAGATCACTTCAGGGCACATACTTTGCGAATGTTGGTCTCCAGAGCTCCCCCTGAGAAATCCTTTGTTCTGCTCACTTTATCTCAAAGTTCCTTCCAGAAACTTCCCTGGCTCTCAGCCAATGAATTAACCAAACCCTGATCACATTGCTTCATCCCAGCTAGCAATGTTTTACTGAGTCAATGAGTCATAGAGCACAGAAACAGGCCCTTAGGCCCAACTCATCCATGCTGGCCAGTTTCCCAAACTAAACTAGTCCTGTTTGCCTGCATTTGGCCTTTCTCCCTCAAAGCCTGTCCTATTCATGTACCTATTGAAACATCTTTTAAATGTTGTAACTGTACATGCACTTACCACTTCCTCTGGTAGTCCATTCTATACACAAATCACCCATTGCGTCAAAAAGTTGTCCCTCAAGTCCCTTTTAAATTTTTCCCCTCTCAGCTTAAACCTGTGCCCCGTAGTTTAGGAATCCCCTACCCTGGGGTAAAGATCTTTCTTTTTCACCCTGTCTATAATCCTCACATTGGGTCACCCCTCAACCTCCTATGCTCCACGGAAAACAGTCCCAGCTTATCCAGCCTCTCCTTGTAATTAAAACCCTCCAGCTTCAGTAATGTCTATGTTAATCTTTTCTGCATCCTTTCCATTTTAATAATATCCTTCCTACAGGAGGGCAGCCAGAATTGTGTACAGTAATCTAAAAGTGGCCTCATCAATGTCCCGTAAATGCGCAATATGACGTCTCAACTCTATAATCAGTGGTTTGAGCAATGATTAAAAATTAAGCTGTTTAATATAGCTGTTAAACAGCTATATTCCATGTTCTGTGTGAGATACGATGGTCTGTCATGGTGACCACCTGACACTTGCCTTATTTGGTCAACACAGGAAACTGCAGGTCCTGTCCCCGCTCCCCCTGTTTCGTTCTTGTTCCTTTAATGAGTGGGAACAGCTTCTCCCTATCGACTCTGTCCAGTGCCCCCGTCTCATGATTTTGAAAATCTCTAAAAATTCGCAACTATCTTGCTCAATTCTCATCACTGAAGTTTCTCCAGCCTGGAACCATTCATGTAAACTGCTCCTGCACTCTCTCTCTGTAATGCAGTCATATCTTTCCTATAATGTGGCACCCACAACTAGACACAATACTGCAGCTGAGGTCTGACCAGTGTCTTGTACAACTTCATTTCCCTGCTGTCTGATTTTATGCCCTTTTTCATAAAGTCAAGGACACTGAGCTTTATTAACTGCTCTCCCTCTGTCCTGCCACTTTAATGATCAGTGCAGATATATCCCCAGCTCCCTCTGCTCCTACACCCCCCTTTACAGTTGTACCCCGCTATTTTATATTGTCTTTCAACATTCTTCCCACCAAAGTGCATCACCTCACACTGCATGGAACTGGACCTGCCACTAATCTGCCCACTCCACCAACCTGTCAATGTCCTTTCGGAGTTTCACACTGTCTTCCTCACGTTTACAATTCTCCCATGTTTTGTGTCATTTGCAAACTTGGAAGTAGCCCCCCAGTACAGCAAGAAGTATTGGGTGAAGTAAGAGCCCTAAAGCCATTCCCTGGGGAGTTCCACTAGAAACTTTTCTCCACCCCGAAAAATATTCATCGACCATCACTCTCTGTTTCCTGCCACTTGGTCACTTTCGAGTCCATATTTTTATGGTCTTTAGAATAGAAATTCCCGCCATTAGCAGGGGGGAGCTTGTATCTTAACTGCAGGCAGGGTGTTCCTGATGACTTGGGGGAACAGTCCAGAAGCGGGGGGGTCACAGGCTAATGGAGATGGGGTAGGATTGAGATGAGGAGAAAGGTGATCACCCAGAGAGTGGGGAACCTGTGGAATTCTCTACCACAGAAAGCCAAAAGACATTTGTCTGTGTAGATTTAGAACAAATGAGGAGGAATTCACTCCCCCAGAGAGTGTGTGGTGGGTGCCGGGACACTGAATAAATTTAAGGTGGAGGCAGATTTTTAATCAGTGACAGGTTAAAGGGAGTGAGGGCAGGGAAGTGGAGTTGAAGCAGAGATGAGATCAGTCACAGTTGTATTGAATGAGAGGGTTTGAATGTCCTACTCCTGCTCCGAACCCTTACATATCTGGCTGCCTTCGCATCCTCCACCAATTCAATGGTTTCAGTTTCCTGCTTTCTCACCTGAAGTATTAAATTGAGTGACTTTGCGACAATCAGAGTGATCTTTGGTTTTGCTAATTCTGTGTTCCAGATCCCTCTGGGAAATTTGCTCTGCTGGTCTGAGGTTCTGCTGTTGCTGCCATTCTCCTCATTGTTTTCCTGCTGCTGTTCGCTGTCTGAAAACTCCATCGAAAAGAGAGACATCAGGCCACCTCCAGTTCCCAACCCAGGAGAGGTCAGTTTGTGACTGGGTGCAGGCTAAAGGAGATGGGGAAGGATTGAGATGAGGAGAAAGGTCATCACTCAGAGAGTGGGGAACCTGTGGAATTCTCTACCACAGAGGGATGAAGGATATGTTTCCTTGTACAGGTGCTGGTAAAAGTAGGGATCGGTGCTTGGTCCGCTGTTTGGCATTTATATAAACAATTTGGATGAGAATTTAGGAAGCACAGTTCATACATTTGCACCAAAATTGGCAGTATGGTCGACAGTGAAGAAGGTTATCTCAGATTATCAAGAAGCTCTTGATCAATTGGGTTAATGGACTGAGGAGTGGCAGATGGAATTTAATTTGGATAAATGCGAGGTATGGCATTCTGGTAAAACAAACAAGGGCAGGACTCATACATTTAATGGTAGGACCCTGGGCAGTGTTGTTGAACAGAGAGGCCGAGGGGTTCAGTTACATAGTTTTGTGAAAATTACATCACAGGTAGACAGGGTGGTTAAGGAGATGTTTGGCATGCTTGCCTTCATTGTTCAGAGCACTGATTCTGATACCTTTCCACCTCTCCCTCCTTAGCTCCGATGGAGATTCACACTGGATCTGAAACGTTAACTGTTTTTTCTCTCTCTCTCTACAGGTGCTGCCGAACCTGTTATGTTTCTCCAGAACTTTCTGTCTTTATTAGCTACGACATTAACAGTTTTTTTTCTCTCTCTTTCTGTTTCCACAGATGCTGCCAGACCTTTTGAATTTCTCCAGCACTCTGTGTTTATAACCTGTAATGTTAACGCTCTCTCTGTCTCTGTCTCTGTCTCTCTTTTTTGAAACCTTATAATATGTGTTCTTTGTTTCAGACACCAGCAGCCCCAATTGTGATGAAATTGTGTACTCTGTTGTTCAAGCAAAGAGGAAAGAAGGAGGTAACAAGTTTCTAAATAACTTTGCATCACTGTGTCAGAAAGGAACACAAGGCTCTGTGATTACATCTTATGGGAATAGGGTCCATGTGACTGTAGGAGCAGCACAAGGCCATTCAACCCATCGCGTCTGTTCCACCAGTCAACAAGATTGCAGCTGATCTAATCATCGTAAACTCCACTTTCTCCCCCATATCCCTCGATGCCCCTTTCCAATTAAAAATCTCAGCCTTGAATATACTTCATGACTCAGCCTTGACAGGCCTGTGTAGTAAAGAATTCCACAGATTTGCTTCCCTTGGAGTGAAGAAATTCCTCCTCATCTCCATCTTCAGTGGGCGACCTCCCTTATTCAGAGACGATGCCCCTCTGGTCCCAGACTCTCCCACACAAAGGGAAACAACCTCTTTCTGCATTTCTCCTGCCAAGTCCCTCCAAGAATCTTCAATCTTCTAAACTCCAATGAGTACAGGCCCAACCTACTCAAACTCGCCCTCATCAAACAGTCCCTCCATACCTGGGATCAGATCTTCTCCAACTGCCTCCGATGCCCAGTTTATCTTTCCTTAGATATGGGGCCCCAAAACCATATCCCAGCTATTGTCTGACTAGTGCTTTGTAGATTTTTAGCAGAAACATCCCCACTTTTATACTCCACTCTCTTTGAATTAAAGGCCAACATTCCATTTGCCTTCCATATGCACAGGTTCAGTTGGCAGTTCGGAAGGTGAATGCAAACATTGCATTCATTTCAAGAGAGCTAGAATACAAGAGCAAAGCTGTACTGCTGATGTCATATAAGGCTCTGGTCAGACTGCATTTGGAATATTGTGAGCAGTTTTGGGCTCTGTATCCAAGGAAGAATGTGCTGGCAGTGTCCAGAGCAGGTTTACAAGAATGATCCCGGGGATAAAGGGCATGTCATATGAGAAGTGGTTGAGGATTCTGGTTCTGTACTTGATGACGTTTAGAAGGATGAGGGGTGATCTGTTTAAAACTTAAAGAATACTGAGATGCCTGAATACAGTGGACATGGAGAAGATGTTTCCCCGAGTAGGAGCGTAGGACCCATTGGCACAGCCTCGGAGTGAAGATACGACCCTTTAGAACTGAGATGAGGAAGGATTTATTCATCCAGAGGGTGTTGAATCTGTGAAACTCACTGCCACAGAGGGCTGTGGAAGCCAAGTCATTAAGTGTCTTTAATACAGAGATCGATATGTTCTGATTAATCAGGGGTTCAAAGGTTATGGGGAGATGGCAGCTGAACGTGGTTGAGAAAGATATCAGCCATGATTGAACGACAGAGCAGACTCCTATGGGCCAAATTCTGCTCCTATATCTTATGGTCTCTGATCACACCCGCTGAATTTAAATGCTAGCTTTTGGTGATTCACGCATGAGGACTGTCAAATCCCACAGTCCCATAGCTTTCACAGTCTTTCTCCATTTAAATAATCTTTAACTCCTCTGTTTTCCTTGTATCACATCATATTTCCCCAAGTTATATTCATCAGCTAAGTTTTTGCCCATTCACTTAACCCCATCTATGTCACTTCTCTTGGCACACTCACCACTTGCTTCCCATCTGTTTTTTGCATCACCTGCAAACTTGGCATCGCTTTACTTACAGTGAGTGTGAATCTACGATAATGTGCCTCAGAACAAAAACCCATCTGGGTTCACTAGCATCCTTCAGGGAGGGATATCTGCTGTTCTTTCCTAATCTGGCCCTGCATGTGACTCCAGACCCACAAAGACGTGGTTGACATCTGACTGCCCTCTGGGACAATTAGGGATGGAGGCAATAAATGTTGGGTCCAGTCCATGATGCCCACATCCCACAAATGGAAAATAGTATTGGCTTAATGCACATCAAAGCAGAATCAGTTCATTCAGCCCATTGATTCTGCTCTGCCATTCAATGTGATATGGGATTCCTTAGCCAACCTTGATCAAATTAGTCTTGTTTTCCTTCATCTCTCTCTCACTCATCCAACGAGCTTGAACTTCAACATTCCCTTAATCTGTGCTCTATTCCTTCAGTGTGATAATGTAGTCTGACACTTCTCCACCTAGCACAGGGACTTTCTCAAACACTCCCCCCTACTCCCACAGGGATATCTCGAATCGAATGTCTCAGTCATCAGATGGTGTGGGTATGTCAGGACTGACTGAAACCAACTTCTATCTGCACTGCTTCATGGAAATGTATCCCCCTCGTGCCTTTCCTCCTGTATCCCTGTGCATTCATTTCTATCCAACTCCACATTCACTATCCCTTTTCCATTGAACCTGCCTCCACAACATTCCCAAGCAGTACAACCTACACCCTAACGACTAGCTGGGTGAAAACGTTTATTCATCACGTTTGTCCCCCACTGCACTCTGTTTCCACATCACTGTAAATCTATGCACCATCTCCCTCTCCTCCCCAACCCGTTTTTGTTCCTTTTACACGTGCAAACAGCTTTTCCCTCAACTCTGTCCAGCCCCTGCTCACGATTTTGAAAACCTCCCTCTCTCTCTGCCTTCTCCTCTCCCAGGCAGAACAGTCCCCGATTGCTGGAGTTTCTTATCCCTGGAACCTGGTTCTTCTGAATCAATCACGCAAGCTAGCCTTTTATTCACTGACTCCATCTATACTTCCCACTGCCTCAGGAAAGCAGCCAACATAATCAAAGACCCCTCCTATACCAGTTATATTCTCTTTCACCCTCTTCCGTTGGGCAGAAGATACAGAAGTTTGAACATATGTACCAACAGATTCCAGAACAGCTTCTTCCCCATTGTTATCAGACTTTTGAACTGACCTCTCAAATGTTAAAGTTATCTGTCTCTCTCTCTGATTCTGTTCTGTGGCTGTAACACTGGATTCTGTACTTTGTTCTGCTGCCCTGATGCACTTTGTACTGTACCACCTGCCTGAAGAGCACATAAAACAACACTTTTCACTGCATCTCGGTAAATGTGACAACAGTAAATCAAATCAAGTGAAACGTGCTTCGGTGCATATTCTCTCTCTCTCTCTCTCTCTCTCTCTCGGATGCATTCATATCTTTCCTGCAATGTGGCACCCAGACTGCACGCAATGCTCCAGCTGATGCCGAGTAAGTGCTTTGCAAATCTTCAGCCTCCCCTCCCTGCTGCTGGACTCCACACCTCGATTAATAAAACCAAGTGCACTGTGTGCTTTCGTAACTACGCTGTCCCCTTGTCCTGTCACCCCCAGCCTCGTCTGCTCCTGCACCCCCTTTTCTTAAGCGACACACACCACAGTTAATGCCGAGAGAGATGGTAAATGAAATGTCTAGCCATATTGTGCACTTAAACCTTTTTTTGGTTATTCCTTCCAGGCTACGTCAGGACAAGAAGAGAGCCAGTAAGTTTTCATTGTTTCAGAGACCTTTACAAGACAAGGAGGGTGCCAGTCAGCAAAGATCTGAAAGGAACACTGCCCTTATCTTTGACCTTATCCCCTGGAGGCTATGGCAATGCAATTGTACATCTAAATACTTCTTCGATGTGATGAGGGTTTCTGCCTCTCCCACTTTTACAGGCAGCGAGTTCCAGATTCCCCACCATCCTCTGGACGAACGATATTCTCCTCAAATTTCCTTTTAGATTTAAATCCATGATGCCTGCTTACCTATCCCTCTACTTGTTGGAAATATGCCCTGCCACTATGTCTCCCACAGTCTAATAAAGCTCTACTAGGTCACTCCTCAACCTTCTCTGCTCCAACCTGAGCTTATCCAGCCTTTTGTCATTGCTGAAATGCTCCATCCCAGGCAACATCCTGATTCATCTCCTCTGCACCCTGTCCATTGTAAACACATCCTTCCTATGGTGCTCCAGCTGTGCCTCACCAAAGTCCTGTCCAGCTCCAACATCACCTACCCACTGTTGTAATCTATGCCTATACTGATAAAGGCAAATATCCTGAATGTCTTCTTAACTACTAACCTGTCCTGCTATCTTCTGGGATATGTGGACTAGCACCCTAAGAATTTCACTACTATCGGATCCTATGACTTTTTGTCTACATTTTTGACTTGTTATCCCTCCCCAAGTGCATTAAAACTATCAGACGTAGGCCATTTAGCACTTACTGTCTGCACCCCTGTTCAATGAGATTGCAGCTGATCTTATAATCTTCAACTTCACTTTCTCCCCCATAACCCTCGATTCCCCTTCCTAATTGAAAATCTCAGCCTTGAATATACTTCACAACCCAGCCTTGACAACCGTCTGCAGTAAAGAATTCTGCAGATTCACTCCTCTCAGAAAGAAGAAATTCCTCCTCATCTCCATCTCCAATGGGCAACCCCACCACCCCTCCCTTATTCTGAAATGATGCCCCTCTGGTCCCAGAATCTTCCACAGCAGAGGAAACAACCTTTCTCTGCATCTCCCCATATCATCCAGAAATCTTCATTGGTTGCCTCTGGTTCTTTTAAACTCCAATGCAAACAGGCTCGAACTACTCGACCTCTCCCTCATCAGACAGTCCCTCCATACCTAGGATCAGCTGACTGAACCTTCTCTGAACTTGCCCCATGCCCAGTCTATCTCTCCTCAGATACAGGGCCCCAAAACTGTGTTCCAGCTGTGGTCTAACTAGTGCTTTGTGTAGTTTTAACAAAGCCTTCCATCTTTTATATTCCATTCCCTTCAAAATAAAGACTATTATGACCCGCTGAACTTGGACGCTAGCTTTTTTGTGATTCATGGACAAGGAATCCCAATTCCTCAGGCCTGTAGCTTTCCATAGTCTTTCTCCGTTTAAATAATAAGTAATTATATCAATTTAACCAATGTGGTTCTGTGTCATGTATTGGTTAATCATTATAAGTGGGTCTGATCAAATGAACCATGTCATAAACACCCAACTAGCTCTCTGATCTTGGGGAAGGTGGTCGTCGCTGAATGGTATTATCACTATTAATCCGGAGACCCAGGTTCAAATCCTGCCATGGCAAAGGGTGGAATTTGAATTAATCAAAGCCATGAATTTTGAGTCTAATGATAACCATCACCAGAGGAGAACCACTTCTGGGTCACTAACGTCCTTTTGGGAAGGAAATCTGTCATTTTTACCTGGTCTTGCCTACATGTGACTCTATACCCCACAGCAATATGTTTGACTCTTAACTGCCCTCTGGGCCATTAGGAATTGGCAAAAAAATATTGTCCTAGCTGAGTGACACCCACATCTGATGAATAGATATTTTTTAAAAAATTAATGTTCTTGACGGAAAGCAATCTGTACCCAGTCTGGTTTTCCATGTGAATCCAGGCTCATAATGGAGTAGTTCGCTCTCAAAATGAGAATGTAATCTTTGGGCTGAATGGTTCATTCTTGCTCATTTTTTTTTAAAACTTAATGACCTCCTTCCTCACTTTCCCAGACTGATTCCTGAAATAACAAGACTGACGAATGAGGAGAGACTAAATCGATTAGGATTATATTGACTGGAGTTTGGAATAATGGGGTGGAGGGATCTCATAGAAACCTGTACAATTCTAAGACAGTAAAGCCAGGAGGATGTTCCCAAAGACGGAGCGGGGGTGGGGGTGGAGGTGGGGGTTGAGGTGTCCTGAACCAAGGGGTCACGGTCTAAAGGAGATGAGTAGGGCTGAGATGGGGAGAAACGTCTTCACCCAGAGAGTGGGGAGTCTGTGGATTTCTCTAACACAGAAGCTGTCATGGCCAGAACACTGAATATTGTTAAGGAAGAGTTGAATAGACTTCTTAGGGGCTTAAGGAAGTAAGTGGAGAAAAGGGGACTGAATTGAACGATCCTATTGAATGGACAGAGCAGGCTGGAAGGGGTGAATGGCCTACTCTTGCTCCTACATGCTCTGTCCTTCAGCCCCTTTGTTCAAGGGAAATTAGAAAAATGGTCAGAAAGTGCAATAAATCTTGGATTAAGGCAATGTCTATTCCCTTGTAGCAAGAGTGTGACAGTCGTGTGACTTACGCGTCATTCATGCACCTTGAAACAACAAGTGACCGAGAGGCGAGTGCCAGAGGGGAGGGAGAAAATGGCTTGTCCATCTACTAGAACTTTCAGAGGAGGGAGGCACAGAGATGTGCTGCCCCTGCTGATGAAGAAGAGAAGTTCCTTCTGGTGGCAGGTAGGGCTCTGTTCATTTGTCATCTTCAACTGAAGAATGGACCAAATCAACATGGGAACTTCACATCAGAGAAATGGTGTCTGGTTTTTCTCTCATTCTAGAACGCAATTAGTTCCCCAAATGCTGTGCACATATCCCTAACCCCTAGCAGCTGTAGATGAACGGGATGTCTTCTGTCCAAAACTATGGTTTAACATCTTCACCCAATTCTAAATCCTCATGTTTGGGACCAATGTAACAATGGACTGCTGGCTCGTATAGAGTCATGCAGCACAGAAACTGACCCTTCGATCCAACTTGTCCATGCCAACCAAACTTCCCAAACTGAACTCACCCCACCTGCCTGTGCTTGGCCCATATCCCTCCAAACATTTCTTATTCATCAACTTATCCAAATGCTCTTTAAATGTTGTAACTGTACCCGCATTCATCACTTCCTCTGGAAGTTCATTCCATACTTGAACAAATCTGTAAAAAAGTTGCCCTCATGTCTTTTTTAAATATCTTTATCTTCTCACATTAAAAATATGCCTCCTAGTCTAAAAATCCCCCACCCGAGGGAAAAGATGCCTTATCTATACCCTTCATAATTTTATAAACCTCTGTAAGGTCACCCCTCAATCTTCTATGCTCTAATGCAAATAGTTGCAGCCTCTCTTTATAACTCAAACCATCCATTCCCCATAACACATTGTAAATCTTTTCTGCACCCTTTCCAGTTTAATAATATCCTTCCTATAACAGGACGGCCAGAACTGCACACAATACTCCAGAACGGGACCTGATCACACGCACCCGAGAAGTTTGTGTGAAGCTCGGGAAGTGATTGTTGGACCCCTTGCTGAGATACTTGCATCATCGATACCCACAGGTGAGGTGCCAGAAGACTGGAGGTTGGATTACGTGGTGCCACCATTTAAGAAAAGTGGTGAAAAAAAAAGCCTGGGAACTATTGACCAGGGAGCCTGACATCAGTGGTGGGCAAGTTGTTAGAGGGGATCTTAAGGGACAGGATTTACATGTATGTGGAAAGACAAGGACTGATTAGGGATAGTCAATGTGGCTTTGTGCTTGGGGAATCATGTCGTACTAACTTAATTGAGTCTTTTGAAGAAGTAACGAAGAGGATTGATGAAGACAGAGCAGTGGATGTGATCTTTCTGGATTTCTGTAAGGCATTCGACAAGGTTCCGCATGGTCGACTTGTCAGCAAGGTTACATCACATGGAATACAGGGAAAACTAGCCATCTGGATACAGAACTGGCTCGAAGGTAGGAGATAGAGGGTGGCAGTGGAGGGTTGCTTTTCAGACTGGAGGCCTGTGACCAGCGATGTGTCACAAGAATTGGTGCTGGGTCCATTTTTGCCATTTATATAAAATGTTTGGATGCGTACATATGGTTAGTAACTTTGCAGAGTACAATGGGACCTTGGTCAGATGGGCTGAGGAGTGGCAGATGGAGTTTAATTTAGATAAATGGGAGGTGCTGCTTTTTGGAAAGACAAATTAGGGCAGGACTTATTCACTTAATGGTCAGGTCCTGGGGAGTGTTGTTGAACAAAGTGAAGTGCAGGTTCATAGTTCGTTGAAAGTAGAGTTGCAGGGAGACAGGATAATGAAGAAGGCGTTTGGTATTCTTGCCTTTATTAGTCAGTACATTGATGATAGGAGTTGGGAGGTCACATTGCAGCGAAACAGGACATTGGTTAGGCCACTTTTGCAATACTGTGTTCAATTCTGGTCTCCCTGCTTTAGGAAGCATGCGGTGAAACTTGAAAGGGTTTGGAGAGGCTGAATAGGCTGGGACTAATCTCCCTGAAGCTTCGGAGGTTGAGGGGTGACATTATAGAGGTTTATAAAATCGTGAGGGGCATAGATAGGTAGAATAGTCAAGGTATTTTCCCCAGAGTAGCGGAGACCAAAACTCGAGGGCATAGGTTAAGGTGATCGGGGAATGATTTAAAAGGGACCTAAGGGGCAACTTCTTCATGCAGAGGGTGGTGCTGTATGAAATGAGCTGCCAGAGGACGTGGTGGAGGCTGGTAAAATTACAACAGTTGAAAGCATCTGGATGGGTTAGGCATGAATAGGAAGAGTTTAGAGGGATACTGGCCAAAAACTGACAAATGGAACTAGATTACTTTCGGATATCTGGTCAGCATTAAGGTATTGGACCAAAGGGTCTCTTCCTATGTCTCCAAGAGGCCACACAATATGTCCCGTACTGTGAATGTAAGGCTTTAAGAGATTTAGTCAAGAATATGCAATAGTTGAATAAGGTTTCATCCATGCTACGGATGTCCACCTGTCTGACAGAAAGGGGAGGTTTTACTGGCAATCTCATCGGCCTTCCCATTGTAATTTCATGAGGGGACAGTCCAGTTCTCCGACTAGGACTGGACCTCAATAACATGAGAGCAATCTGCAGTGGCTCAGGCCACTTTAGTCCAGTTTCCGCACATAATTTTGCTTTTTTTTTTACTACTCCATTGTGCCTTTCTACCGCCCCTGTTCGAACTGAGGGTGACAGGGACACGACAGGTGGTGTTTAATTTGCAATCCCTTAAGTAGTTCCTTAATTACTTGTCCGGTAAATTATGGACCATTGTCACTTGAGATTTGCTCTGGTACTCCGAATTGGGGTGCAAAGTCCTGTAAAATTTTCTTATCAACTGTTGTGGCATCATTTTTCCGATTGATATAAGCTTCTACCCACCCGGAAAACACATCTAAAATAACAAACACATAGCTAAAGCCCATGCATTTGGGCATTTGTATATAAAATCCATTTGCAAGTGGACAAAGGGTTCCCATGGCTGGGGCTGTGATGCAAGCTTGACAGTAAGTGTTTTCCCTGCATTAATTTTTTGACAGATCATGCATCTAGCACTTAGCCTTTCAGCTATTATTGCAAAGCCTGGCGCATACCAGGACTGCAGTATAATACTGTTCATCCTCGCCTTCGCCCGCATGTGGAAAGTGATGACAAATGCGGGCAAGCCGGGGCAGCAAGGCAGAGAGAACATCCGCGCGGCTGTCATGGGAGACCCAGAAGCCATCATGCCGTTTGAGAGCAGCCTGCAATTTGCCAAGGTGATTGTTCAGCGGAAGTGGATTCTGACTGTAAAGTTATAATATCCGCAAGAGAAGGAGCGGAAGTGTCAGGGGCAGTGAGGGCGACACATAGGCGTCCCATAATCCCAGGCCGTCCCACTGCTGCAAGATCGGCTCGAGAGTTACCCGAGGGCACATCATCTATGGAATTAACTTGGGCAGAACATTTTAAAATGGCCAAGGCAGAGGGAAGTTGTACAGCCTTCAGGAGGTTTTGAATGAGCAGTGCTTGCTTGACAGAGGCTCTTGAAGAAGTGAGGAAACCCCGTGATTCCCAAAGCGTGCCAAAGTCATGGGAAGCCCCCAAAAAACACAACGGGAGTCCGTAAAAATAGAGGCAGTTCTCCCTTCAGCGAGGACACATGCGCGGGAAAGGGCAAACAGTTCCACAGCCTGTGCGAAACATGGAGAGGGAAGTTGGACTGATTGGTGAGGATTACAGGTGGCATATACAGATTGAAGACCCCCGGTGGGAGAAGGCGAGTCGTAACTGTCCACATAATATATAACAGCAGGGGTGAGAAGCGGATAATCTTGTAAATCAGGTCTTGGGAGGGTGGGTGGACTGAGCGACAAATTCGCAACCGTGGGGTTCCCCGTCATCCTCTGTGGGCAGAAGGGTGGCAGGATTGAGAGGTCAAACAGCGAACGACGGTGAGGGAGGGAGGCGACAGTGTGATGCTCAAATCTAGTTGTCAAAATAGATTTATCAGGGGGTTGGAACACGAGTCGTAGTGATTGATGGGTGAGGATTTTGACTGTATCATCATCAGTCGGCAGCCTGCGATTGAAGTCTGTAAATCATACAACCCAGATCCCTCGCTTCGAATCTGTGTGCCACATTGAGGGTACAGTGAGGTGGTACCAATGGAGGTTGGTTATACAGTGGTGCGGGGGTGGGGGGTGGTGGGAAGGATGATAGAGAGAGCAACGTCTTCCTTTTCAATATATAGATCAGAAGCAATCATAAAGAAGGACTCACCAATCTTGCTGGTGGCCCTCGCTTCGGAGTCCCGATCTCCACCAGTACCATAATATGCTGTACAATGCAGATAATACGAAGTGGGATTGTACCTGAGAAAGTTCCAAGGGTCCGAAACATCGACTGAGAAAAGGAGTTATTGAGTATACACAATGGGACATGAAATGTTGACGGCTTGTTGGAGGAGTACTCAAAATCGGCATATGGTTCTGTCGGGACCTGTAACTCAATGCCCTTGGGTGTACAAGTGAACAAACAGCCCATCTCGCACAGTAGGTCTCAGCGCAGGAAGTTGCAAGGAACTTGGTCTGCGAGTCAAAACTGCTGCTCCCCAGTCCAGCCCTGAACATCACATATAACACCTGCTGAGCAGTGAGTCCCACAGCTCGGACTGATTTATCAGTCTTTGGTATGGCAGGGAAATCAGAAGCTTTCAAAGTGGAAAATGTCGCTCCAGTGCCAATCAAAAAGTCCATAATTTTCCCCTTAACGGCAACTGGGACGAGGGATTCCCTGGGGGGAGGCATGGAAGGTTTGGGAGGGACTGGGAGGACAAAAGTAATGATGTATCCTGTATCTGGGAGTGGAATCTTTATGGCTGCTGTTGATATGCTGTGGATTTAGAGAAAGGATTGGAAACGGAAAAAGGCGCAGGATTCTCCGGGGACTTAAGGTCACTTTCACACATCCGAGCCCAGTGTCCCATGCGGCCACATGTGTAACAAGGGCCATTTGACTCTCTTGGACCTTTTTGGCCACGACCCCGACCCTTATTAGCCCATGGAGGCCTGTGGGATGGTCGGCTGTCATCAGCAGTAAGGATCCGATCAGGTTTCTCTTTATTTTTCTGCTGTTGCATTTTGTAACTGGCGCTGGCCATGTTGCAAGATGCTCAAGATCACATTCAGATTTTTAGCTTCCCTTCCAATACAAAGTACAAAACATCTGTTTCATACCAAGTTGCAGCCTGTTTACAATAATACTGACAAGGGCAGGTGTCCCCGCATTTCCTTCAATTCCGGAATACTGTTCAGAATCAGTTTGGAGCCGCTCAACATAATCGCATACATCTTCATCAACCTTTTGTAAAGCATTATGAATTTCTGCCCAATCAACAGTTCATGGAAAACTCTCAACTAAGTGCCTTTTTAAAATTTTTTCCCAAAGTTGCCCCAAATGAGCTTCACCGTAAGGGTCCCCTGGCCAGTTAAACTTTGCTTTAACCAGTCTCCGTTTGTTGGTTCCAAGGCAACGCATCCATCATAAGATCCAAATCTCCTCGTTTTGGCTTATGGCACATATGCAAAATTTCTACTTTTTTTTGTAGGAATTCCTCAATCTTGATTTTATTTGGGGGGTTTGGCATAGTTTCAACAATACCCCGTAGTTCAGAAGGGGGTCCAAGGTCGATAGACCTGGCCTGGTTGGCCTTCTCGACCCGGGAATGTGCGCATGGGCAGTTGGGGAGTCGGTGCACCTCCGCTTCCAGTTTGAGAACGGCGATGTTTTGAAATAGGACTAGAAACATTTTAAGTCCCGAAATAACGGGGTTTGGTGTTGCCCCCGGTACCGGCGGTAGAAGTGGGTTGGTTACTTGGTACAGGACTTGTCGTAGGAGGGGCATAATAATATGGTGGAAGGGAGTTGGGAATGAGGACTTGAATCTGCGAGAGGGGCAGATGGATCTTGGGCTTGTCCGTCCTCTTTGTCTTTAGATTGGACCAGGTCTGACAATCATCCCAGTCACGGGCCTGTATTTCATCATCACTGCCAGCTCTCAGCCCAGCCTTACCAGAAATCATCGTTTTATCACAGTTCTTATTTGATCCCAGGCCGTCCTTATTTATGATAACAAGGTGTAGAGCTGGATGAACACAGCAGGCCAAGCAGCATCAGAGGAGCAGGAAAGCTGACGTTTCGGGCCTCGACCCTTCTTTCCTCTTCTGTTTTTCTCTTTGACTCAAAATCACACCTAATTGTTTCAAGCGATCGCAATTAAAAGGGCCCTCGGGGGGAAACAGCTTTTCCGTTTTCTGCCTCCAATTTACCCATTTGTCGACAAATTTTGACTGATTCGGGCCCCTAATGAACGCACATAAAAGCCAATGGTGTCCGCTTTTGTGGGTCTGTCTCGTTGGAGACACTGTTCCCTATCGTGATCACTTCGCGAAGTAAGATTAAGTTTATAGCCAGTCAGATTTCCGGAAATGTTAAACCCAAACAGTCCCTGGGCCTTGCAGCACCTCACCGAGAGGGTTCCAACCCTCTTGCAGAGGCAAACCGGCCATTACCTCCTGGGGACGACTTTTCCTCTCTCATGTTTATGGAAGTAACTTCTCACGTAACTTCACAGAGGAGGAACTCATATCATCTTGCAGAAGTAAAGCTTCTAAACTGTGAGTCCTCTTTTCCCTTATTTCTCTCGACACTTCACTTTGTTAACTGGAGTTCCTTCTTAATTCTCAGTCATAACTTCAACCCCACCCCACCAAAGGCGTAGCCGTTTGTGGCTTACCTCGTACTTGGACAGAGGACATAACCTTGAACCTGACCGGTAAAACAAGTCACAAAAGGGATAACATTCCCTACCTTTTATATACCGCGGCTGGTTCGGGTACCGGTGAGGCGCGGTATCGAGGCCCAAGCCTCGAGCCAGAGGGTTTGCCATCTCGTGGAACCTCTAAGAAAATACTGTCGTAGAAATGACTGTTCAGGCGGCAATTTGTTGAACATTAACTAGTTTATTGCTTGCATGCAAGGAGAGTCAATAAATAGGGTTACTAGTAACCCTGCAAGACGAGTCTAAAGTTGGCAGTTACAGTTGCATTTTTATACATAAATCATATTTCCTCATTGTCCCGTTACATCTTGATCATAAGCCTCAGCGACACAATACACCAATCATTTTATGACATTTACTAATATCTTATCTATTTTTAAGATTAGAAGTCATCAGCCAAGTGTGGTTTTTGCAGTTAAAGGCGTTCTGCTCTCTGCTGCAAAAGTCTCACATTTGGAGAAGCTGGGAGTGATTTTTCGGTATCAGCTACGTGACTATAAGCATGTATATATTTTAAAAATCTTACTGTGTCTCAGAATTTTCCTGGCTATTTTTTTTGACTGTCTGGAACTTTGTGTGGTTTCTAATGGCGAGAGCATTCTTCCTTTTTGCTGCTATTGTAACCTTTGCTTTACTGACTGGGTTGTTTTGACCCATTTAACATTATCCTTCAGCAGTGCACACACACAGAAAGACATTTCCGTCACGACACATGAGCTCAAAACCTCACCAACTATCCAAG
>NW_025966609.1:0-36870 GCF_021869965.1 Rhincodon typus
CATGTGACTGATGCATGTCATATAGGGAACACAATCATTGAGCATCGTCTGGCTGACGTTGAGCAAAACCAGGGAATTCTTTGGCCTAGAGCAGTGCTCAAGGCACTGGGCAGATCCCAGGGTGCTAACAGGAGCAAAGTGCAAGAATTTATTGTAATCAGGAATGCAGCCTCACATTTAGACCCGTTCCAAATGACCAAACTGGTCTAGTTACAGCTTGGGGAAGTCTTGTATTTGCACTGAAGACAAAGATCCCAATGAGCTGGCTGTACAGCCTCACCACAGGCTTCAGGCGTCTCTCCTTCACCTCCTTCACCCAGACAGGCAGCTTGAGTGCAGTGTGGGCCTCAGAACAATGCACCCTGTAAAACTATTCATTCTGATGCAGCAAGTCATCATGAGCCCAGTGTTACAGTGTTACAGCCCTCTATTACTATCAGTGCAATAATATTCTTCCTTTGCCAATGTTTTGCAGACATTCAGTCATCTCAGTTTTGGAAAATCAATTACTGCATGAAGCTTGTAAAGGGGAAAGACAAGTTGTTGAAACAGAGAATGTAATATTTTACATGCGAGATATGGATGCTGAAAATTTTACAGGTCTCCAGTTCCCTAATTCAGATACAGTGAGTGTGTTTGAAATCTTCTTTTGTTCCAGTGAGAGTTCTGCTGGCAGGATGAGTGGCTGTAAGTCATCTTCCCCGCTTTCTCACCTTCATAGTGCAGTTTCTCTTTTTCTGGTATCACTCCTAATTTTGAATGTGTAACATTCACTTATTTTGTGTTGCACCATCACCAAGACCTCTGAGCATGCAACACACACATGCACATCCCATAAATATATACACAGCCAAGCACAGACAGTCACAATGATTCCAATATGCATGCACACAGGCTCACACACTGACACACCACACAAACATACACACACCTCAACACAGATACATCTACACATGCACATGAAAAATACACACATATGCATGTACACACACACACACCCCACCCTGCGCATTCTCACATTTCCTCTCCCATATCTTAAATGAGAGAACGAGTCAGGGTCCCATCCTGGAGCTGATTCAATGACCCCATTACTGACGGGGAGGGAGGTTGAGAGGAACTGAAATTAATACAATGGAAATTTTAATGGAGCATAAAACATTAGCTTGCTTTACCTCCGTTTCATATGGGATGAATGAGATTAAAATTACTTGAGAAGTTCTCTGTTAAAACACTTGGAATTCAAATCCAGTTTCTAGAAAAGCAGAGTTTAAGCAGTGAGCTCAAACAGCTTGAAGGTGACATAATTATATTTCAAACTTTGTAAATCAGCCTCTATTTTCTGGTTGCATTCTCATTTCCCTGATGCCCATGCTGGCCCCAGGCCCCTGTTACCCTACAACGATGTGGAAGATACAATGAGTGCTGATAAAGAGCCCTCAAAGCAAGTATTTCCACTAAAAGTGAACAGTTTTTAAAGGAGAGGAAGAAATTGGATTTATTTGGCACTTTTCACTGCCACTGGAAGTCACAACCACTTTACAGCCAATGAAGTACTTTCTGAAGTATAGATACTGTTGTAGGAAACAGGACAGTGAACTGATGCACAGCAATCTCCTACAAACAGCAATGTGATCATGACCAGGTTACCTGTTTTCTGACGTTGATTGAAGGATAACTCCTGTGCTCTTCTTCAAAATAATGCCACAGGGCCTTTTACATCCAACCAGGCTGCTGGAAGGAACCGGAGTTAAAATGCCATCTGAAAGTCAGACCCTCCAACAATGCAGCCCCCCTCAGTACCTCACTGGTGTGTGAGCCTTAATTTTTGAGCTCAGGTCCAAGAGTGGGATTTAAGGCCAAAACTTTGAAACTCCTTCAGCATGTTCCTCCTGAAGGGAAGAGGGAAATGTCCTAGCAGATTCTTTTCAGTTAACTAAATGTATTATTTTTCTTAAATATAACATCTAGGAGAATATCTCTGCCTTTGACCCAGCAGTTAGGATCAGTCTGCCACCAACTCTCTTGGACAACATCGACATTGCAATGAAAATGGTCCGAAGTAAAGTATTATTATTCAGGGATGCAAGACTGTTCCAGGTAATGTAATCAGTTTTCTAAGTAGGTATTGAGCAGTTGGATTTTATCAAACGGGTGTAAAATAATGGACCTTGCTGCTTGTTGCTCATTCAGGAGATAGTTTCAGTTCTTTTTGTGAATTATTTGAATAGTTGTTGAACTCTTGCTGTGCTGAATCGATGCTTTGACCATATGTTTATTTGTGTTTTAGTTTAGTACATCATCTTGCATACTAAGGCTTCCAAGTCCGCACATGGGCAGAGTACAGCAGGGTGGAGGAAGGGAATGGAAAAGAAAATGACAATCTTTGCTTTAAAACAAAACTGTCAAATATTTTTGCTTCAGGGTATTTCAGAGGGCCAGTAATATCAGTCACTTTGCAATGCATCACTCCACAAAACATTTTGTGTGACAGTAAACATATATATCACCTTGTGGTGCCGTGGTAATATCCATACCTCTGAGCTAGGAGGCCAGGGTTCAACTCCAACCTGCTTCAGATATTTGCAATAACATCTCTAAACAGGTTGATTAGAAATCACCTAAATGCTACCTTTCCCAATCGACAACAGGGAGTGACAGTTTCAAGCTTTAGGTTTCCATCAGGTTCAATCGATGCAACAACAACAACAGACTGCATTTAGATAACAATATGCCAAGGTGCTGCACAGAGGTGTAATCAACCAAAAATTATCCAGGGTATCATCTCAGGTACTTAATAGCCCTTCATGCCCTTGAAGTTGAGAGTGATCCAGAGTACAGTGTGTTCTTATTCATTGAGTCTCCCACTTTAGTGTTGGTCCTTGACAGACAGCATGAAGCGAGACCTAGTGTGAAAATCCAGGAAATGGTCTGTATCATAACTGCAGGGACAGAATGGGCTCACCATTGGATGCAGATACAGGATTGTGATGTCCAATTAATCAACGTCTACTGATTAAGGTGGAGGCAAGACATTGCGCTACCTCATTTCCATGGTTATTACATGGAACCACTGTCCCCCCGATGCTGATCATTGGCTACACACATCAGTAAGGCGTCCAGTGTCGTGTGTGCCAAGCATCGTCTAAAGCTGGTATCCACCTCTAAAAGAGATGTTCTTTGCTGACCCTAGGAGACAACATGGGTCAAATTTTCAGCTATGCACTGGAAGGCCAGTTGGAAGAGGTAATGAAATTGAAAGTTGCACTATGTATTCGAGGTGACAGAATCTCTCAATCACAGCTCAAATCACCACAGACCCACCATCCACAAACCAACAAGAACCATCAGTCAGGACAAAGACTTAATGCAGATATGTTTTGCCTCATCCACACACACACTTCACACTATCACAAGCGTCACCACTTTGACACACTGACAGCTATTCAACCAGAACAGCTGCATCAGCACCGCATGTTACTCGCTGACAAACTCACTTCATTCTTGCAGGACAGGGTGGGTCACAGATGAGGAGGGAGTGAGAGGCACCTGCTTGTTTCAGCTGCCCTGGAGTAGATAGCATCAGCCACTATGTTTGCTTTTCCTTTTGCTTTGTGGGGAAAGTAAAAGAAGCAACAAGGAATCTGTGACTTGGTAAATGGGAAGTGGAGCTGAAATTCTTGGTATTGCTAGTGAATTCTTTGTTCACATTCAGCCTGGACAGAAAGGGGCTGCCTCATAACAAACATCTTTCTTGTCTTCCTCTCCGGCCTTCCCATTCTTACACCTGTTCCTCAGCTTCTCAACTGATAGGTGACATCAAATGCCTCATGGTGATGTTGGATTACAATAAACCCAGCTGCCTTCTTCTGTAGTATGGTCTATCAAAGTCTACATCTGAGTTTGTTATAGGAGACTATTGTCTGATCTTGCATTCAGGCATTGTCATGGGGACAAACGTACTACAGACCATGGAAAATACTGAGACCGGCTCAGCTGAATACTGCTGGGCTTCTCAGAACAGTTCAGGATATTGCTTCAGGACATCGATGGTCTGTCCCAATGAATGGGAGCATGACTCTCAATGTCATGTGCACCTGTGCAAGATTCTCATCTGGAGTGACGAGCCAGATCATGAGTTGGTCATCATATTAATCATTTGTCATCCTTTGCTTTGCCAGAATAATGGGCACAGCTGGCACAGAGCACTGCTGCAGAATGAATGTGTCATAATTGCTGCCAGGATAATGGGCGTGTGCCTGAAAGATAAGTTACCTGTGGTCACACACCAGACCCACATTGAGGAAGTGGAATTACTTTCAGCTCAGGGAAATGGTAAAACGTAAAATGAATCATACACAAGGAAACGTGTGTGAGTTTGTTGACAAACCCACACTGTGTGAAGCCTGCACTCCAAAGAAATCCTTCAATGTGTCCACCTTCAAGAGGGACTGGGATGATGTTCACTCCCTTTGAAGTTCACTCCTACTTAATGATCTCCGTCAATGCAGTGACATGATGAAAACTGCAAGGTGTTGCTTTTTGCAGCTTCAGAGAATCCAGAAGCCTTAGAGTTCAGAGCCACAGTGAGATTGATGGCCATTATTAACACTGTCCTTGCTTAGCTCTGAGGTTGAGCTGCAACAGTTGGTAAATTGCAGTCACAAGCTGTTCAGTGAAATAGTCTCAAATTGTTTTCGTCGCTAAGATTCAGGGAGGAATTACTTCTGAAACACCCTTACCTGACATGGCGTCTATTTGAAAGCCTTTTCCCTTTTCTTCAGAGCTACTCTTCTGTCCATTTTCCCCAATCATGTTCATTGTCAAGATGAAGCCTTATAAAACCGCATCGTATCTGATTGCAAATGATTAATTCACAAGCCTTTAATCCACCAAAAAATGTCACAACCATCCAGATCATTCCCTGTATCACTCCCTGAATCTATTAACAAGACTGGAAAGATGCCCAAAATGCATAAAATTGCAGCATCAACCAGAAGGAACACTGCAATCCTACAATTAAATCAGCAATAATCCAAAACCTCTAAGTAGCACAGGTGGGGATCTTCACATTGTGTCCAGTGTGAAACATGGTGTAGGCTGGAACTCTAAAGTGGCAGCACTGGTGTCAAATCAGTAATGCTCACTGACTGACATCATGATCTATCTCCTGTGTAGTGGTGATTAGGTACATACATGAAAACTCTTCGATAAAGATGGTATCTACTGTGCTCCTGTTGGAAGAGTGAGTGCACATCCTTGGCACATTTTCAAAACTTGAGAGGTCTCATGATACTGCTCATATCCTCCTGGGAGACCTGCTGTCCATCATTTTCACATAACCACAATCTCCCACCTGTAACCACTCTGTGACATCCTTCAGCTAGTATGCCATGGTTAATGCCTGTTTCTGATGCTCCCACTTTGCCCTTCAAAAGAGATCTGTAACTTTTTAGTTCTGATCCAATAGCTGAAATACTGACAATTTCTTTTCTGGGTGTCACGTTTTAGAGTTCTATTTACTCTTGAAATTTCAACCACCTCTTCATTTACAATATGGTTTCTATATGACATTCTGAGCATATGTTTTATTAGCCACATTCCAAAGGCCTCTGTTTTCTTCCATAGCCCCTAACTTATTGTCCAGGTTTCTGAAACATAGAGGAAACTGCACAGTTTGCACAGGATGAAACCTTTTCAATCTTTTTTGCCTTGTTATAAGTTTGAGCTTTCATGTTGTTCTCTTATCCATTATCTTCACAAAATTACTTCTGCCTATCTCTATCCTCCTTCTAATTTCTGCATCATATCTGCTATCTATGGTTATCATTTGTCAGAAACAGACATTTTTTTTTACTTATCCAGTGTGACATTGCCCTAGTTTCTTCAAATATTTTCTGTCATTGTTTTGTGGTGTTCATGTTTAATCCAATTCTAGATGTTTTCTCAGTATTAGATATTTCTGAATCAACGTGTTCAGAGACAGGTTATTACACACCTCTAGAAGAGGTGGGACTTGAACCCTGGTCAACCTATATTCTAAACTTCAATTTTTCACTTGTTCTATTATATTTTCCCTTTACTGATTCTGCATGTAGTATTGTCAGCATACTGTAAGTTTGTTAGGTACTTGACTCCAGTTTCTACTCCTGGAAGTGCATTTAATTCTCTAAATATTTATTTTATGAACAAATTGAATAATTTTGGCTCCACTATACAGTCTTATCAAGCTGTTCTCTTCAATGTGAAATATATCTGATTTGTCCCTCTTCTAGTCTGATGCTCAGGTTCTGGGTAAATCACTTTTCCTTACTGTCAGTGTTACATTTCAGCAACACGTCTATCAATTTGTTGGCGATAAACATGATGGCGTGTTTGTATATGTCGGAGATTGTCCTTAGGTTAAGTATTCCATTTCTTGTTCCTACACCAGGGCTAAAACAAGATTGTGTTTCACCAATGTCTGCTTCAAATGTGCTATTGTTTCTTTTTATTATGATTTTTGAGATCTCTTTCATAAGATGACTTAAAAATTATCATTCCAAAAAGATTGCACTCCATACAGATCTCCTTTCCTTCAGGTTACTTGGTTAATGAACAATGAACATCTCAACTAACTGAGAATGTATTCTTTGGTCTATATTTGATTAAGCTCCTGTTATAACTTCTAATGCTATTTCTCCAGGGGCTTTTGAATGGTATGTAGTTATTTCATCTATACTCGGGGCTTTTCCTGTACTCATCAATTTCAAAGCACTCTATCACCTCTGATGCCAATGTTTTGTCTGGCATTTTCCTCTATATCTATATCCTTCAAATTATTCGATTCACTTCTGTCTTGCTACTGCATCACTTTCAAACAATATTGTACCATGTTTGTCTTCCAGTGTTTGTTGTTATCCCTTTCTATCTGTGAACAATTTCTCTTTCTCTCATTTTGTGGTTTCTTTCCAGCTGCAACATTTCATCACGCATCTTTAGCCTGGCTTCATGAACTTTTAAGTTCTTTACAATTTCATTATACTCCAGTTTGTCTTTTACTTTCTCCTTTCTGTCATCCTTGCTGGTTTCTCATCAGTCATCCAGTTCTGGTCTTGCATTCTTTTCTGTTTTGATCACATTTTCTATGCAGCATGCTGTTTGCTCTTTTCCATGCTTTTTCCATTTACTGTGTATTTCTTCTCCCGAGAACTCTGTTTGTTCTGGTTATTCAATCCTGAAACATTCCAATTGTTTTTTTTACTTTCAGAGTAAATGCCTGTCACAGGTTTTCACTCTTAAAGATGTGATGTTCGAAATGGTCATACATCTTTTACTTTTCTGGGATTTTCTGAATGTCTATCCAAGCTGGAAAAGACATAAATGTTGTTTATGCTTTTCTAAAATATTGTTTCAACAGCACATAATCCATGTAATTTCGAAACACATTGCTTCAACTTCTCAAGTCTATCGTTTCATGTGGTTACTTAAAGAAAATGGTTTCTATTATTGCATCATTTTCTTGATAAAACAAGGTCAGTCTCTCTCCTTTTCCATTTTGTGATCTGAGATCATACTGATTAACATATGCTCTGATGTTCCTTTTTGTTCAAATCTCTACAGTGTGGATACAGGCCCTTTGGCCCAACAAGTCCACCCTGAACCTCGGAACATCTGACCCTGACCCTTCCCCCTGGAATCCACCTAATTAACACATCCCTGAACACTACAGGCAATTTAGCACGGCCAATCCACCCAATCTGCACATCTTTGGACGGTGGGAGGAAACCGGAGCACCCGGAGGGAAACCATGCAGACACAGGGAGAATATGCAAACTCCACACAGACAATCGCCCGAGGGTAAAATCGAACCCAGGTTGCTGGATCTGTAAGGCAGCAGTGCTAACCACTGAGCCACTGAGCCACTGTGCTGCCCCATGTTTCTTCAGCGATTTTATTGTTTAAGCCACCCATTGCAATGATCATAACAGTCAATTTAACTCAATTGTAACACTTCAGGATGCCACCAAAAATGCCTCTACTTCCTGCTCACTGTGCTTTTTATGTTAGGGCAGGATAGAAGTATAGAAAATTAGGAGCAGGTGTAGTCTATATGATCCTTCAAGCCAGCTCTACTATCCAACTCAGTCCCCTGTTCCTGCTTTCTCCCTATACCCTTTGATCCCTTTAGCCCTAAGAAATATATCTAACTCCTGTTTGAAAATGTTCAATGATTTTAGCCTCAACCACTTTCTGTGGTAGAGAATTCCACAGACTCATCAGTCATTGAGTGAAGAAATGTCTCCTCGCCTCAGTTCTAAATGACCTATCCCATATCCTGAAACTATGATCTGTGTTTTTGGACTCCCCAGTCATTGGGAACATCCTTCCTGTATTTACCCTGTCTAGTCCAGTTAGAAGTTTATTGGTTTCTATGAGACAGCCCCCGAATTCTTCTAAACTCCAGTGTACATAGTCCGAACCGATCCAGTCTCTCTTCAAACGTCAGTTCTACCTTCCCAGGCATAAAGTTGCTAAACCTTCGTTGAACTCTCTCCATATTCAGAATATCTTTTCGCAGATAAGGAGACCAAAACTGCACACAGTACTCTAAGTGTGGTCTCACCAAGGGCCCGTACAATTGCAGCAAGACACTCCTGCTGCGAGACTCAAATCCTCTCGCGATGAAGGACAACACAACGTTCATCACTCCCTGCTACACCTGAATGCTTACTTTCAACAACTGGATTATGTGGACACCCACATCTTGTTACAACCCACCTTTCGAAATCGATGGCTATTCAGATAATAATCTGCCTTCATATTGTTCCTTCTGAGATTTGTACGTTGCTGGACTTGGACAGAGCGACACATGGACATGATATGTTCAGAATGGCTGATTGACAGTTCAATGACAGCAGTTTCCTTCGCCATGAAGCTAATACCTAAGGGACCCTCTTCATATCGGTCAACCCAACCAATGGAGGGTGTCACCAGCATTGTTTTGTCAGGCTGCCTAGCTGCTGGAAGGGTGGAAGGGGTCCTCACCTGGGACCAGTACATCAAATCGAGTCTGGCTGGCACATGGGCCACCTCGGCTGAGCGTCGTTGGGGGTGATTGGTGTCACCGGTGTTGAGCATTTTTCTCACATTCCAACCAGCGAGTTTCAAACCTTTTAAGGGAAGGATTGGAGCTGGTATTTTCGTCTCTGTCGCAGTTCGGCCACATTAAGAAATGTCCATTGACCTTGGCAAGCTGGGTGGTGTGGAAAGAAGTGTTTGTTTAGGCCCACTTTTGTAAGCCCCTCTCCAATTCAGGAGAAATGAGAACTATCCTTCAAAAAGGCTGCTGGGCGACTCAGGGAGCTACCAGGTGGCAATGTTGTCTCGAGGCATTAAATTCTACAATATCCTGGGCTGCTTGAATGCAGACTTGGAACTGCAGCTTCCAATATTATGTTTCACCTAATGTTTTAGGCCATTTCCAAACACTCCAGGACCTTGCAAGATGAGCTTCAGTTGGGGTGGATTTATTTTTTCCTTTGCTGCCTGCATAGTGGAGCTTTAAGGTGGAATACAGTTTGTTCCGAATGATTCCACCCTGGAGTTTATCTGTGTTACCCAATAACCTAGCACAGGCTCCAAGCTAGTGATAGGCTAGAATTCAAAGTTTCCCTTTCCTGGTGGCATTGCCAACCAAGGTTTGAAAGGACCATTGCTATTTTACCCATAGCTGATATACCAACTGCCATAGTCCTTGTAATATGGTGTGGCACACGCTTGGTCCAGAACATTTGGGTTATTTGAGGCATTTGGAATCCTTCTGCCCTGACTCTTTTCTCTGTCAGTGAATACACCTCAATGTTCATCATTTCTCTTTTCATTACGGTTTGTCTATCAACTCAGACAGGGTGTGGCCCTTCGAGCCAGCAGTGATAGCTGGATGGAGATGAGAACCATTGATTCCAGTCCATCATACAGATGGGATGACTGAAAATACAAGGGTTAGACTTCTATCCAAACACCCCATGTAAACACTTTGTGCATTCGACTATAGTTAATGGAGTCTGTCTTCATCCAGAAACTGGGCTGCCATCCATTATATTTCTTGCTTTGATTTTAACAAGAAATTCTGGTACAATCTATATGTATATCTTTGCAGGTTAAAAATCAAACTATTTTAAATAATGTGGTTGGAATTCAAGTGGGGCACAGTACGTTTGATCATCTGACAGACCCTGTGATAATTGTGTTTAACAAATCATCACCGGTAAGGACATTTTTCACTTTTCATTATTCAGTTGATTAAAAGGAAATATTTACATGAAGGGTGGTAAAGATTTATTGATAATTTTTTTTCATATTAGATAAAGGTCACTCCAAAATGTGTCTTCTGGAAGTTAGAACAAAATGGTAATAAAGAAGGTCATTTTCTCAAATATTTTAATTACCCTGGAACCAAGGATTGACTTCTGAGTGATGTAACTTTCTGTTACAGGGAACACAGTTGAGGGTCACTGGAACAATTCCGGCTGCACAACAGCAAACACAGTCAATGAAGTCATCTGTAAATGTAATCACCTGACCTTCTTCGCTGTCTTGCTGGTAGGACCAATGTAATGCAATATTTTATATCTTTTGGCCTATTCCAGTTTAGCTTTGATCGATAACAATAACCCTTCATTGCACATAAAGATACAAAATCAGACAAGAAAGACCAAATGTTTTATTAAGACGGTCACACCCTAACAGGCAGCAAGCTCCTCAGCTTCAAACCCATTTCCCCCCTTCCTTTCCTCCAGCGTTATCTAATCTTTACAGGGACGCAAGAGAAATTTAATCTGAGGGACAATCCAAATCTGAGGGAGAAGCTTTGGTAAATTTCACTCTGATCCTGATAGGTCCATGAGACAGTGACAACTGGTGGCACAACCGCTGTTAATCCACTCACTTTGGGTAGATCAAAATGTCTTCCGCTCACCAAAGCTCATCCAGCACCCTTTGGAATGGTTGTAGCAAATCTCACACTCCCCATGTGTGCTGGGGATTTCTTCAAGAAATTTCTGTCTTCAAAAATAAAAGGGGCGGCACGGTGGCACAGTGGTTAACATTGCTGCCTCACAGCGCCAATAACCTGGGTCTGGTTCCAGGTAGATTGGCATCGCGAACTTATCCCGTAGTGTCCAGGGATGTGCAGGTTAGGTATGTTAGCCATTGGAAATAGAGGGAAGGCAATGGCCCAGTGGTATTAGCGCTGAAGCGTTAATCCAGAGACCCAGGAAAAAGTTGTGGGGACCTGGGCTCGAATCCCGCCATGGCAGATGGTAGAATTTGAATTCAATAAAAAGTATCTGAAATTAAAAATCTAATGATGGCCATGAACTTGTGGGTGGCACACTGGTTAGCACTGCTGCTCACAGCGCCAGGGACCGGGGATCGATTCCAGTCTTGGGCGACTGTCTGTGTGGAGTTTGCACATTCTCCCTGTGTCTGTGTGGGTTTCCTCCCACAGTCCAAACATGTGCAGGTTAGGTGGATTGGCCATGCTAAATTGCCCATAGTGTTCAGGGAGGTAGAGGGTGTATATTCGGTGGGTCATAGGGGGATGGGTCTGGGTGGGATGCTCTGAAGTTCAGTGTGGACTTGTTGGGCCGAAGGGCCTGTTTCCACAATGTAGGGATTCTATGATTCTAACCCATCGTGGATTGTTGGAAAGACCGATCTGGTTCATTAACGTCCTTTAGGGAAGGAAACTGCCGTCCTTACCTGGTCTGGCCCACATGTGACCACACCCACAGCAATGTGGTTGACTCTGAACTGCCCTTTGGGCAATTAGGGATGGGCAATGAATGCTGCTTGGTTAGCAACACCCTCATCCCCTGAATGAATAAAAAAAATGCAGAGTTACAGGGATAGGGTAGAGCGATGGGCCTGTGTGGGATGTTGTTGGGCTGAATGGCCTGTTTCCACAATGTAGGGACTCTAGAAAGATGTTCATGACTTTTGTGAAGGGAATTCTTTCTGAGTATCTAACCCAAGTGTCTGTCTTTATAACCCATACTGATTCCCGCCCTCCCACATGTCATCTCCCATCCCCCAACACCGTCCTCACTGCCTGTCCTGTCAGGATTGTCAACATTAGGACTGGAAGCTTCATTGAATCGACTCATGGTCTGATGCCATAACTTTTCCGGAAGTGCAGTGAAAACCCATTTTATGTGCAGCGCTGGGATTTCTGCCCCAACCCATTACATTTATTGGCATGGAGTGGGAATAGCTCTGGGCAAATTCCCAGTCCTCATCATATCTCCTCAAAGCCAACACCTTTTCAAAGTGAGAAGGCCCAGCTTGCTCAGTTTGCTCTGATATCACTCAATTGAAGAAAACATGACCCAATACTCATATCAATGTTCTCCTTTTCTTTTATCAAGCAAATCGATGGGAACCCACCAGTGGATGAGAAGATATTGAAATCACTAACATATATCACCTGGATTGGTTGTGGTGTTTCTGGCATTTTCACAGTAATTACTTTAATCATCCACTTTATTCTCAGGTATGAACATCAATCATCAAAGATAAAATTTCATGTAGAAGAAGCCATTCTAAATGAACTGGTTGTACAATGAAAATCTATAGCAATTAACTCCTTGTGGATAGACCTCATGAGTAATTCACAACAGCAAGTTCATTGAACAAAGCTTACTTCTGTTTTAATGTTCTATCTTAATTCTGAGAATATTGTGGCTGAGTAGTGATTCAATTTGCTTTCATATTGCACCTCAGTGTGTCATGGCTGTCAATTGGGAGAGGGGGGTGTGCAGCAGGACCTGGGTGTCCTTGTGCACTGGTCGCTGAAGGTAAGCATGCGGGTGCAGCAGGTGGTAAAGAAGGAAAATGGCATGTTGGCCTTCATTGCGAGAGGTTTTGAGTACAGGAGCAGGGATGTGATGTTGCAGTTATACAGGCCCTTGGTGATGGCACACCTTGAATATTGTGTGCAGTTTTGATCTCCTTTTCTGAGGAAGAATGCTCTTGCTCTCAAGGGAGTGCAGCGAAGGTTTACCAGGCTGATTCTGGGGATGGCGGGACTGACGTATGAGAAGAGACTGACTAGGTTAGGATTGTCTTCATTAGAGTTCGGATGAATAAGCGGGGGAGGGATCTCATAGAGACTTATAAAATTCTACTGGACAGAGTAGATGCAGGAAAGATGTTCCCGATGGTGGGTGTGTCCAGAACCAGGGGTCACAGTTTGAGGATTCGGGGTAAACCATTTAGGACAGAGATGAGGAGACATTTCTTCACCAGAAGGGTGGTGAGCCTGTGGAATTCATTACCACAGGAAGTAGTTGATGCCAAAACATTGAATGTATTCAAGAGGTGGCTAGATATAGCATTTGGGGCAAATGAGATCAAAGGTTATGGGGAGAAAGCAGGATTAGGCTATTGAGTTGGACGATCGGCCATGATTGTGATGAATGGCGGAGCAGGCTCAAAGGGCCGAATGGCCTCCTCCTGCTCCTATCTTCTATGTTTCTATGTTTCTATGTCATGTTCAGAGATCGTATCTGCAGCAAGCAGTGTCACTACCTCTGAGTCAGCAGCTCTGGGTTCAAGTCCCACTCCAGAACTTGATGACCAGACAGGCTGATCAAAACCTGCAAGTCCTTATAATACACCTAGAGCAGGTGGTCGGAGAGGGAGAGTTTCCTGATCAGCCATCCTTACTGTGGAGAGCTGCCCCTTAAGCTATGCCCTTCGGCTATCAACCTGCTCCAGGAGATGGGAGTGATAGAAACAGACCATAGGCATGCGCTTTACCTGCCTCAGGCATCTCCAGGTGCAGGATGTCTTTGAAGTCAATGTTTATCCACTTGCAATTTTTTCTCCTAAATGCTGTTCCTTTTCTCTTCATTCAGAAAAAGACAAAAGGAACCTTCCATCCAGATCCACGTGAATCTCTCTGCTGCCTTGTTTCTTCTCAATGTGAACTTCTTAACCAGCACAGCGTTCAGTTTCAGCAGCACTGATGAGTTCTGTAAAGCCATTGCTGTCCTGCTGCATTACTCACTGCTTTGTAGCTTTACATGGATGGGAATTGAAGCATTTCACCTGTACCTTATGCTGATCAAGGTGTTCAACACTTACATTCGTTTTTACATGCTGAAACTCTGCCTTCTCGGTTGGGGTGAGTGCAAAGTAATCTGTTGCTGACTTATTTGTAAATGCATGGTCTAATTCTCACTACCTCATGTAGCAACAACATTCATTTCATTTTACACGAAAAAGAGCTAAAGTATAAAACAGTTATTCTTTAGGGGTTCTTGCTGTCTCTGTCAAAATAACAGGAGGAAATCTCTGTGAAATTTCAAGTGTGATTAAGGATCAAACTTGGTGAAGGTGGGAAGTGAACAGATTCAGACCCAGAGCAGAACACTGAGAATAAAAGTGATTTTTGATAGTCCAGGTTTACTTCCGGCTGGTAATGAACACAGCATGAAATATCCTTGATATGTAGCCCTGAGACAGCAACAATCAAAAGAGGTCATCCCCTCTTGCGAGAGTGGAATTAATGGTGCTAATAGATAGAGTGTTTTTTGTGATTAATTGGGGAGATTTCTGCAGCAATAAACTATTTCGCTGATTGAAAGCTGCTTGTTAGGACTCTAAATTCAGTGCTGAAAGGTCAAGGGTGAGGCACCCCAGAGTCATGACTGAGAAGTTTCCTTCAGAGCGCTGCCACCTTCTTGTTGCCATAGCAGGAATTGAAGGATTCTGACAGCAGATTTCACTTTGCAATCTGTCACCACTCTCCATAACAGACCAGGCAGCTCATATCCGACTGTACTCACATTCTCAGCAGAAAAACAGTCAGAGGCAGAGGTCAGCTCCATGCTAGGCAGGAGCCCCTACTGAATGTATAGTATCCAGCCCAGCAAAATCTGAAGTCTGAGTCTTAACGTCAGCGACCTCTTTGTTTGTCTGACACGCGAGTATACTGGAATCTAGAGGGGACTGAAATTCATATATACCAGCTACTTAGCCAGTGCTCTGGAGTGAATTCAGTAGCTTGTTATACACATTGTCAGTTTTTATTTTCTGTGCATTTGAAAAACATAACCAAGAATTTTCATTTCAAGCTAAACGAAACAGCATTGAGACAAGGAAACCCCTCTCCAAAAGCAGGCTGAACTCTTGCTACGCAAAGTTAGTACTAAAATATTGCTTAAAGTAGACACAGGTTGAAACAAAGGTAGTAGGAACTGCAGATGCTGGAAAATCTGAGATAACAAGGTGTAGAGCTGGATGAACACAGCAGGCCAAGCAGCATCATAGGAGCAAGAAGGCTGACGTTTCGGGCCGAGACCCTTCATCAGGTTGAAACAATTTCCTTTTGCACTCATCAGGACTGGGATGCAAGAAACCAATGTTGAGAAAGAACCATCAACTTATATAGCATGAAAAGCTGGTGCTGATTGATGGGACCCGTGTTCAGGATATAGATGTAGCAGTAACTCATAACTGTTACTCTTAGTTAGTTGCTTAAACTAGACCAGGCAAGCAGACTTTGATTAGTCAAGGAATTGTCATGGATAAAACAGCATGGATTGACAATTCCATAACCCTTTCTTCAATGATGAAGATACAATGTATGGGCAAATATCTTTTTTCTACAAAGAATAGGGTCCTATGTGTGAATCAATATCGCTTCTACCTCATGAAACTAAATCACACTGCGAGCCTGATTGATAATATTAAATCGGTTTTGAGTGTAATTCTTGGTATAGTTCAAATTATTAATAGATGTTATCCAATAGAAATCATAGAATAATGTCAGTAATGTTTGAAACTATGACCATTTGTATTCCCAGGCCTCCCAGCTGGCATGCTTTTAATCATCATTGGAATGAACATGGATAATTATGGCCGATATTCAATTCCTGTCATTGGCAATTATAACCCTTCTCACATGTATGTTTTAATAATTTAATTTTTAAAAAGTTACTGACAAATAGAATAATGCAGTACAGAAAGAGACCCTTTGACCTAACATGCTTGTGCAGCTCCTTTGGTAAAACTGTCCAGTCATCCTTACTTGCCTACTCTTTCCCCATTACTCTCTACATATTGTCTTACCTCTGGAAACAGTCTATCTTTTGTATTGTTGAAGAAAGACACACCTTATCAAAGTTTCTGTCTTACATCCGTCAGGACGACTTGCAAGAATACCAATTTTACGGGACAACAACATTTATACTATAAGAGAGGAGGCTAGTCATTGGTAGTGGGTAAACTCTGTCTGGGAGAGGCAATACCTTAGGGAAGTTAATGATTACTATCAGGAAATAGAAGGAAGGGAGAAATTGAAGGAAATCACAGTCAGCAGAGAAATGGTACTGAATAAATTATTGGGCCTATGGGCTGACCAGAGCTCGGGTGCTGATGGGCTCCATAAAAGAAGTGGCTAGTGAGATGATCAATGCATTTTGTCTTAATTTTCCAAAATTCCCATATTGATCACCTTATTTCCAAAAGGATGTAAATCTGTTGGAGGCAGTTCAGAGAGGTTTTGTCAGGACTGATATGCGAAATGAGAGGATTGTTTTGTGAGGAAAGGTTGGACAGGGAAGGCAATGGCCTAGTGGTATTATTGCTGGACTGTTAATGCAGAGACCCAGGTAATGTTCTGGGGACCCGGGTTTGAGTCCCACAGATAGTGGTATTTCAATTCAATAAAAACAATTTGGAATTGAGAGTCCGACGATGACCATGAAACCATTGTCACTTGTTGGGGAAAAGCCCATCTGGTTCACTAATGCCCTTCAGGGAAAAAAAAACTGCCATCCTTATCTGGTCTGGATAACATGTGACTCCAGATCCAGAGCAATGTCATTGATTCTTAAGTGCCCTCTGGGCAATTAAAGATGGGCAATAAATGCAATGCCCTCATCCAGTGAATGAATAAAGAAAAATCCACTGGAGTTTAGAACAGGGGGAAGTGACTTGCTTGAAAGGTAAAAGGGAACCTGAGGGGGCTTGACAGGGTACATACAGAGAGGATATTTCCTTTACGGAAAATCTAGAATCAGTGGTCATCGCTTATAAAATCAGGTGTAACCCATTTACAATGGAGATTAGGCTGTTTTTTATTCCCTTTCAGAGGGTTGTGAGTCTTTAGAACTCTCTCCCAAAGGAGATGGTGGAAGCATTGTCCTTGAATCTTGTTAAGACAATGATAGACATATTCTTGTTAAGGAAGGGAATGAACGGTTATCAGCAGGAGGCAGGAATGGCAATTTGATTTTGCAATCAGTCTATTTATTGAATAGCACAGCAGGTTTGAGGAGCTAATTGGCCCACTGTTATTCCTAATTCTTATGTTTGCATGGTTCATATACCAAGCCTTGTTTAAATGCCAATTCAGGCATGGTTGACTCTGGTTGGTCATGGCATTGCCCTGAGAAATAAACCAAAGAATGGCAGTTACCCATTTTGTTGAGTTGAAATAGGCAAGTGGTGTACATGTTCTTTCTGTCTGCAGAGAACAGGGCATATAGGTTCAGGAACACATAATGAGCCCACACTTGTAAAACTCACAACATAACGTCCAACATTAGATAAGTTTCTGCAATTGGACAGCATATGCTAAATAATCCAGAGTGTGCAAAGAATTGTGTTGACAACCAATGTCCGAGTCAGCAAGCTCACACTGTGGTATACCTGCTACTGTTACTTTGAATAACTCAATCAAGTTAGTCAAATGCACGTTTTTTTTTTCAAATGACTTCCTAACTTCCACTTATGAACCAATACTCCAGTAAATACCAATTCCGTTTTGTCCAAAACATTGTCCATAAAGATTCACATCACTGACATTAACTGCCCGGCCTGTAGTAACTGGGTTTATTCCAGCTTCTGTTTTAGACAGGGCTGCAACATGAGCAATCCACCAGTATCCTGACATTGCTCCCACATCCAAAGAGAAGAATGGGACTACAGCCGCTGCTAATTTCTACCCTTGATCTCATTGGTAATCTAGAATGCATCCCATCCGGACTGGGCAACTTTTCTTGTGATAATTATTTGCCTCCTTTTTATCAAATCCATTCAGCTGCTGCAAGTTTGAAACGACAGGAGGTGTGAATGAATCTCCTTGAGATTTCGTCTACTGTCCACCTCCATGGGACTTCCTTCACTTGACTGCTGTTACCTACCATAGCCAGAACACTTCTAACAATGGCTTCCCTCACTAACCTGTGACCTTACCCCTGAATCCAATTGTGGGTCACCCTCTTGAGCTAGGAGTTTGCTGACATTATTGTAAAAGCAAGTCTACAAAGATTGAAAGCATCATTTTGGCCCCAACCACGACCTGTGTCCCCTCACCACTGATTCTATTCCCATCCCTGGCTGCACAGCCTCAAGCTGATCGTTAAAATTTTGGTCTCTTCTATCACCTCAGGTTCAGCTTCTGACTGCAAATGTTTCCCCTCACAATATTCTGTACTTGTACCTCCCCAGGCTCCCCCGTCCTCCTCAGCCCATCTGCTGCTGAAACCCTCACATATCTGCGGTGCCCTCAGCCTTGACTACTCCAATATTCTTCCAAACAGCTTCCCTTTCTCCATCTTCCGTGTCCTTCAGCTCATCAAGAGCTCTGCAATCATTTCTCCTTCTGCAACTAGTCCTAATTATCCACTTTCGCTTGTTCTCACTGATCTACACTGACACTTTATCTTCCTCCTTCTCAGATTTAAGATTGTAATCCTCATATTAAAAGCTCCGTGACCTTTCCCCTCCCTATATTGTTGGAAATACCTCCCTCCCTACAACTCCCCTGAACTACCATTTTGAGCATTCCTTACTCCCGTTGCCTCACCATTTTCTGGCATTGCCTCGTGAAGACCCTTCAACTTGCTTCTATTCTTCACTAAATTCTGAAAATCACCAAACGTTTGACCATACCTTCAAATGTCTCCTTAGGTTTTTTGTTTCATTTTTATTCTCATGTTTCTGTGAAGCACCTTTGCTAAAAAATATGAACTATTGCAGGCCACTTATAAATCCAACTTATTTTTGTATATACAAACAAAAATTGAGAGTCACCAATCCTGTTTAAAGATGTAAATAAGTTTTTGAAAATTGTCGTGTAGAGCTTTCTTTCTTATTCCCTCAGTCTTCACTTTCCAATAATGCCTTGGCAAGTGTTGAAATCATTTCATTTATTTCATTCACTTTATTTTAGCTCCTGACTTTTAACAGTATTTTTGGAGCAATTCATACTAAAAAGCATTTACATTTGTATTTCCTCATTGAATATTTTGATCCATTAAGAACTCAAGTTTGAGAATTTTCATTTGTCAGCATAGAATGTTTGAAAGGACTCTCTAGACCAAAAACTACTATTGGAGAGAACAGCCACAAAAGTTTAATGCATATTCAACATTCCTCTGTTTACTATTTTCCCTGAAACATTAAACTATTTAATATAAATGAGTCACTTCTGATGATAAAACAGCAGCCAGCAAATGGTATTGAACATCAACTCAATGATATTCACCTGTCATTTCTCAGCTTCTGTCGAACAGAGAATGCGTGAATGGAGTTGTAAGTACAGCTTGTGATCCAATATAAGTCACACTGCTTGAATCATTAATCCTTTACATAGTAAAACTCATCTTTATGCCTTGTACAGGCAGCTAGTGCTTTGACTGTATTGCTGACTTAATTAACCCTCAGGGTAAATTCACACGTTATTTAATTCAATTATTAACACCCTCAAATTGTTTAATTAGTTAATGATTTTGTGAAAAGACTGCAAAAAGAAATGCTAAATGAACACATTAACCAGTAGCTGTTAAAATAGTAGGCAATACAATCAGAGTTAAATGTTTTTTCTGCATGTAAATGTAAAGCAACTACAGAGCTGCTCTCTAATTAAACAGATGAGTGGTGGTGGCTTAACCTGAGGGTCACTATGTTTAAGGTCAGGGCTGAGAAAGAGAGTCCTTCATAGTAACCATAGCCTGTGTGGGAATTGAGCCCATGCTGTTATTATCATCTTGCATTGTAAACAATCCAGCCAGCCAACTGAGCTAGCTGACCCCCTCCTCCCTGTGGCAGAAGGATTGACCAATTGAAATGTGCACTTCCCCATTTGGGTGAATGTGACACCATCACCTCTTTCTGCATAAACTCTTCTTGGGATATTTTTATGGATCGTAATTAAAATATTTTATGTCCTCTCAACAGGTGTTGGATAAAAAACAAGACAGTGCATTACGTTACAAATGTTGCATATTTTGCACTTGTGTTCCTGGGTAACTCTATCATGCTGCTAATTGTGTGTGTGAAGGTGTTCAGATTGAAAGGGAGAGATAGAAAGAGTGTATTCACTGTACTCGGGTTGACGTGTCTACTGGGCATTACCTATGGCATAGCTTTCTTCTCACATGGACCTCAGAGTGAACCTGCAATGTACCTGTTCTGCATCCTGAACCCTCTCCAAGGTCAGTCAGATTATTACCGGTACTGTATGTATTGACTAGACCTGAAGTCAAAATAATATTTTTTTCAAGACTTTCTTCTCAGCTTGCTCCCAATTGCAGCCACTCTCTCCCCTTTGTGAACATCTCTCTACTTTATAGATTTTCCCATCCTTTCCCGTGAATTCTACCTTTGCACCCTCTCTCCCCCTTTGCATGCCTTCTCCCACTGTTGCAAGATTTTTGTCCCATTTGCAACCTCCAGTCACCAAACCTTACCCCCGCACCTGTCTCTGTCCTCACTTCTCCCTCCCCAGCCTCACAGTGCATTCCCCATCCCTCTTCCATCCAACAACCTTGCTCCAGGTCACCAGCCTCACCCAGCTGCCTCTTGTCCCTCCCATAGTCCCTAGCTTTGTTACCTCAGGACCCCCACTTCCTCTGGCCCGACAGCTTTGCTCATTGACGCCACTCACTTTCTCTAAGTTCCTCCAGTCAGAGGCTGTTTCTCTGCTGTTCTCTCTGCTTTTTGGAGAGACCCAGTCTGTGATTGGAGGAGGAGATCTTTGCTGATTCTGTCCATTCTACATACAGGGATGACTTTTCCCTGAATGGTCACCCCTGTGATTGAACTATTTCGAGTGTTTCTAGGAGGGGGTTCACCGAACACCTCTGTGTATTTTGAACACTGGACCATTGGTCATATCCCCACTTATCAAATGCTCAAACTCTGTCGTGATATACATTAAGTTGAAGTCTCATGATTCTACACCAGGAGACTATAAAACGGGCAAAGCCTGGGCCAGTCTGGGCATTTAAAGAGTGTTATAAAATTCTAATAGTACTCGACTGGCTAGATGCAGGAAGGATGTTCCTGTTGGTCAGGGAGTCTAGAACAAGGGGTCACAGTCTAATGGGGTAAATAAGCCATTTCGGACTGAGATGAGGAGAAATAACTTCACCCAGGGAGTGGTGAGCCTGTGGAATTCAGAATCACAGAAAGCAGTCGAGGCCAAAACATTGTCTGATTTCAAGAAGGAGTTGGATATAGCGCTTGAGAACAGAGGGATCAAAGGATTTAGGGGAAAAGCAGGCATAGACCATTGAGTTGGGTGATCAGCCATGGTCAGAATGAATGACAGAACAGGCTTGATGGGCCGAATGTCTACCGCTGCTGCTATTTTCTATGTTTCCATGTCATTGGTAGAAAGGAGAGAGAAATTCATCAGACCACCATTCTTGGTATGGAAAATAATAAATCAACTGCATAAACACTAAAAATAATTTCCTAATTTACATTCATTAATGGACCAATATGCCTTATTCTGGACTATCAAATTAATGTAGGCCATCTTACAATTAATTATAAAGCTCTTTAATGAATAATCACTTAAAATATATTTACGAATGTTAACATACTTTATATAAACACTGAAACTAGTTCCTGAAATGGTTTGTTTTGCTTGCAGGGTTTTTCATATTCCTGTGGTACTGCATGTTAATACGATCACCCAATCATACAGTCAGCAAGACAAGTAACAATACAACCATCTAATGAAGACAACTGAAATGTGCACCTATCTATTTCTGAATCACAATGTTAAACTTTCATCTTTAATTTCCCAGCACAGAGCAGCACACCAGGGACGTATTCAGGGAATTCTACGAATGCCCCATAAGCTTCCATCACGGTTAGAAAAAGATGTGGGTTATGTACCTGAATTCCTGGTGTGCCCCTGAAGCTGTGCACTGGAAGAACCAAAGACCAAAGAAAGTCACCCCTTCCATGTGCACAGATTTCCTACCAATTGAGTCCAAACTGTGTTCATGCTGTTTCAGCTGAACATGATACTGAAGCTGTCAGACATTGTCCAAGAATGTTGCAGCCATATGCCAAAAGAGTTAGATGAGAAAGAGGAAGGCTCATGTGCAGCATAATCAGTGGCACAGCCCTGTTAGCCTGAATGGCCTGTTTTGTGCTGCACAGTCTATGCTTTTCTATTTAAGATTGCAGCGTCTTTCTTTTTTGATACATTCAGAACCCACCTACATACTATTTTCTGTTTTGGTTTTAAACATATTTTAATGCAAAAAAAAACATAAGACTGTTTCAAAATTTTCTTTAATATACAAAATCTATTTCACTGAGAAGTTTCTTCTTTATGTTGCTGAATCACACATTGTAACAATTTTGAACATTTACATCTTGCAATGATTTCATTTGTATTTAATTATTAATCATGTTTCTTTCTCTCTCTCGCTGTAACTTGGGACCAATGTCCTGCACAAACCTTGCGACACTTTTATTTCGAAGTTTTAATGCGATTTACTGACTTGATCATTTATTTGTTGCTAGATTGATCGTTACTGACAGATTTATGAAGTGGAATTACTATGATAAAACGTTGTCTTATTTGATAATATTTAAGAATGCTAATGACTGGCTTGAAACCTCGCTTGTATTTTTTATTTGTTTATGAATAGTTATTAATATTCTTGGGTGAATAAGAACATACAAACCAGTTAGTTTAACTTCAGTGGTGGGATACCTTCTAACACAATAGTATGAGATAAAGTTAATAGTCACATGGACAAATGTGCCTTAATTGAAGAAAGCCAACATGGATTTCTTAAGGGAAAATCGTGTTTAATGACTTGCTGGAGGTTTTGAAGAGAAGCTGATGAAGGCAATGCAGTTTGTGTGGTTTATGTGGACTTCCAGAAATCATGTGATGCAATGCCACACAACAGACTTGCGGGCAAAGTTGTCACTTGTGGAATAAAAGGGACAATAGCAATGTCCTGTGGAATTAGCTGCATGACAGGAAACAGGATAGCCAGTAATTGATTATTTTTAAACCAATAGAAAGTTAGGAGTGTCCCATTGTTGAGAATTGTCACCCTTGGCCCATTACATATCAATGACCAAACCTGTATGTGTCCAGGGCACAATTCCAAAAGTTTGTAGGTGATACAAAGCTTGGGAGTGTGGTGAACTGTGAGGAGGATAGTATAGACTTTAGAAAGAATATAGTCTGGTTGGTGGAATGGGTAGATAGATGATAAATGGAGTTCAGTGCAGAGAAATGTGAATTAATTGATTTTGGTCGGATCCCAGATGCCAACAATAGCAGTACACCAGCATAATAATATTCATTATAGAATTATTAATATCTATTTATTATTGGTCAACATAAAATACTTCATGCATGCAAACAAAGGAACATACAAATAAGGTGCAGGATTAGGCCATTTGGCCCAACAAGCCTATTCAGCTATTTGTTAAGATAATTGCTGATCTGATAGCTTTACTTTCCTATTTACCATGTTCCCTTTGACTATTCATAAAGAAGCTATCTAACACAGTCTTAAACATAATCAATAACTCTGTGTCCTCATGGAAAAGATTCAACTTACTGACATCCATCTAAGAGAAATATTTCTCCCCATCTTTCTTTTAAATCAAAGACCACTTAGTTTTTATTCTGTGACCCCTGGTTCTAGATTTTCCCAGAAAGTAAAACATCCTTTTAGCAACCACTATGTCAAGATCACCTCACGATCTTATCAGTTTCAGTAGGATTACCTTTCATTATCTAACTTTCAATGAACGCAAGCCCAAACTGTCCAATCTTTCCTCATAAGGCATTCCCTTCATCCCAGGAATCAGTGGTGAACCTCCTCTGAACTGCTTCTAATGTAATTATATCCTTTCTAAGACAGGACAGCAAAACTGCAGTCAGTACTTTAGACTCCAAATCTGGTCTCACCAGTGACTTGCACACTGGTTACAAACTTCATTCCATTTACACTCGATTCCTCTTGCAATAAACGCCAACTTCCATTTGTCTTCCTGGTGATTTACTGGTCCTGACTACCAGTCTTTTGTGATTCACTTATCAGAGCACCCAAATCACTTTTTACCACAATGTTGTTCAATTTCTCTCTGTTTAAATATACTGGCTTTTCTATTCTTCGTGCCAAAGTAAACTAGTTCCCACATTATACTCCATATGGAACTTTTTTTCCCACTTACTTAACTTACTTATATCCCTTTCCATCTGCCCTATGTTCTCATTACAACTTATTCACTTTGCTATCTTTGTGTCATCAGTGAAAATAACAACCAGATTCAGTCCCTTTCTTGAATCGTTTATAAAGATTGTGAATGGTTGAAGCCTCAGCACTAATCCTTGTGGCACTCCACTAGTGACAACTTACCAATTGTAAAATGACTCATTTGTCTCTAATCTCCATTTCCTGTTCACTAACCGATCCTCAATCCATGCTAAGATGTTATCCCATACCTTAAATTCTTAGTTTATACAATAACCGTTCATGTGGCATCTTGTCAAATGCAAACAAGCTCCTTATATAAATGTATGTAGAGTCAATGTGGTGCTACCCTGAAAATCTTGCTGGCAGTCTGTAAAAATCAGTAGTGTTCCCAGTTGCCTCGTATTCTCATCACACGAAAAATCTCACCATATGTGACTGCATCATCTGGGATTAATACTATGCATCAAAAAGTAAAGCAATGTTTTTCCTAATCAGAATTGTTTTCTGGATGGAAGGTCAATGATTGTATCAGAATAGATTTCAATGGAATGAAACGAGAGAGGGTAAGCTCCAATTACTCAGTTACCAATCACGCAAAACACCTTTATTTCAGTAAATCCACAACACTCTGCCTGTTTCTTGTGGGGTTTGCACAAAAATCTACTTCACCTTCATATAGGAAATGATTATTTTGTTATGACCTTATTTTCTGAGAAATACTGACTTCTTAATGAAGCTATCATTCAATCTTGCCTGGGATTTATTGTGAATTGTGTTTGAAGAATATGTTTTACGAGATTTCAATGCTTTATTACTTTTATGATTACATATTAAAATGCAGATTAAAGTTTGAAATTGGCACCATTGCTTTGATTATTTTCAATAACTCAGGAGATTCGTCATTATAATTTCAGACTCAAATGCTGTCTTTAAACTCAGGCTATTCGTTTCAATTTCTTTTCAACACCCACCTGTCAGCCCCATGTATGAACATGCCCATAGTATAGTGAGGAGTATTATGTTGGGAATTGCACTGTAGCATTTCAGGGTAGGATTGTAGGACATTTAAAAAGTCTATCAACAATTCATGCCCGATCTCCATCTTGATGTGATTGCAATCTCAGATTGCAATCTTTGTGAGTTCTGTCTCTTTAGGCTGTTAAGACTTTCTGCAGGAAATTTCTGAACAAACCTGCTAGCTGCATTGGTAGAAAATAGTTAATCCTACAGTTATCATTTTGAGTTCCATGTTGAGTGATTACTTTTTCTTGGGCAAAAGTGTGCAATTGCTTTGAATTTTTGTTGATACTGAAATTTTCTAATTATTGAATTTCACTATTTACTGAATCATCGGTAGTGTGTTTCTCAGAGGGAGCAGTTGCTTGGTGATAAGTGGACTAAATGCAAGAACATGCTATTGCTTAAGGATTGCGCAGACCTAAAATACAGATAACTTAGGGCAGAAACTTAAGGCCTTAAGCGATGTAGGCAATGGCTAGAAATATCAAAAAATGTGGTGAGAATGAGAAAATCCGATTTGTACATCGAGAAAAGAATTTCCAACTTTCTCATAATGGTGAGATCTCACGGATGAGTGCTGGATGCCTTATTTCCATCTCATTTGCATCTCATTAATACCTCAACTCACTTCAATGATATGCAACTTGTAATCCTCCCCTCCTCTCTCAAGAAACTAAACAGCAATAATTCCCACCTTGAAAATCAGACCTGTTATGTTGCTGATGCAACTTACACTTCCTTCTCTGGGTTTAACATTCTCTTCATCAACATGCCCTTCAATATTTCAGCAACCGTGCCTCGTCTGCACATTCTCCATTGTAAGCAGCATCAGCAAACCACCAGCTTCATCACATTATCCTGACTAACCTTGGACCAACCAGTCCTTCAAAACTTCATTCTGGAGCTCAGTAACACCTTTGACTTTCATGCTCCTGCCATGCCAGTTTGTGCACAGGGTCACACAGCCATCTCATGTGTCTACACAGGACACATTGTAAGGGCTCGTAGCTTCATTTCTCAGCCCTCACACATTAATGCAAAAGATAAGGCTGAAACTTTCGCAGCAATCTTCAGCCAGAAGTGCCGAGTGGATGATCCATCTCGGCCTCCTCCATGGTCCCCAGCATTACAGACTCTATTCTTCAGTCAATTCAATTCACTCCACGTGATATCAAGAAACGGTTAGAGACACTGGATACTGCAAAGGGTACCAGCCCTGACAACATTTCAGCAATAGTACTGAAGACTTGTGCTCCAGAACTTTCTGCTCCCCGAGCCAAGCTGTTCCAGGAATTACAACACTGGTATCTACCCGACAATGTGGAAAATTGTCCAAGTATATCCTGTACACAAAAAGCAGGACAAATGTAACCCAGCCAATTACTGCCCCATCAGTCTACTCTTGATCATCAGTAAAGTGATGGAAGGTGTCATCAACAGTGCTATCAAGCAGCACCTGCTCAGAAATAACCTGCTCAGCGATGCCCAGTTTGGGTTCCGCCAGGGCCACTCCGTTCCTGACCTCATTACAGCCTTGGTTCAAACATGGACAAAAGAGCTGAATTCCAGAGGTGAGGTGAGAGTGACAGCCCTTGACATCAAGGCTGCGTTCGACTGAGTATGGTATTAAGGAGCCCTGGCCAAACTGGAATCAATGGGAATCTGGTGGGAATCTCTCCAGTGTTTAGAGTCATACCTGGCAAATAAGAACTTAGTCGTGGTTGTTAGAGGTCAGTCATCTTAGTTCCAGGACACCTCTGCAGGAGTTCCTCAGGGTAGTGTCCGAGGCCCAACCATCTTCAGCTGCTCCATCAATGACCTTTCCTCTGTAATAAGGTCAGAGGTGGGAATGTTCATCGATGATTGCACAATGTTCAGCACCATTCATGACTTCTCAGATACTGAAGCAGTCCATGTTCACGTGCAACAAGATCTGGACAATATCCAGGCTTGGGCTGACAAGTGGCAAGTGACATTCACGCCACACAAATGCCAGTCTATGACCATCACCAATAAGAGACAATATAACCACCATCCCTTGACCTTCAATCGTGTTACCATCACTGAACCGCCTGGGAGTTCAACATCCTGGGGGTTAGCAATGATCAGAAACTGAACTGGACTCACCACATAAACAGAATGGCTACAAGAACAGGTCAGAGGCTAGGAATACTGCGGTAAGTAACTCACCTCCTGATTCTCCAAACCCCGTCCACCATCTACAAGGCACAAGTCAGGAGTGTGATGGAATACTCCCCACTTGCCTGGATGAGTGCAGCCCCAACAACACTTGAGAAGCTTGACACCATCCAGGACAAAGCAGCCCACTTGATTGCCACTACATCCACAAGCATCCACTCCCTCCACCACCGATGCTCAGTAGCAGCAGTGTGTACTGTCTACAAGATACTGCAGAAATTCACCAAAGATCATTAGACAGTACCTGCCAAACCCATGACCACTTCCATCTGGAAGGACATAGGCAGCAGATACATGGGAACACCACCATCTGCAAGTTTCCCTCCAAGCCTCTCACTATCCTGACTTGGAAATATAGTGCTGTTCCTTCAATATTGCTGGGTCAAAATCCTGGAATTCCCTCCCTAATGGCATTGTGGGTCAACGCATAGCAGGTGGACTGCAGCGGTTCAACAAGTCAGCTCACCACCACCTTCTCGAGAGAACCAGGAATGGGTAATAAATGCTGGCCAGCCAGTGACGCCCACCTCCCACAAATGAATAAATAAAAATTATTAAAATGTATCTGGAGAAGGTGTGAACAGCAGAATGACGAACAATCGTGTCCATAGACAATTTAAAAACGCACAGAAAAACAACAGCAAACTGAAAACTGTGTAAAAAAAAACAATATGGGGGACAAAAATGACAGTCTGTAATTGTGAATGCAATGTTGAGTTTGGAGGGCGGGAAAGTCTCCAGTGAAATATGAAGTATTGTCCCTCAAACCTGCATTGAGCTTCAGTAGAACACAGCAGGAGGACAAGTACATAACAGCTCAGTGTGAGAGTAAGCTGAAGAATTGTAATGACAGGTAACAACTAGTTCAAGAAACCTTCTGGAAAACGATCTATCGATCTTCACTTGGTCCACTTACTCGACTGTAGACTGCTTTATGAGCAGTGAGTCCAGCAACTAGATTAAACTGATTGTGATTACATTGGGTCCTCTCAGCTCAAGGCCATCTCTGCAGGAGTTCCTCAGGGTAGATATTTTCTAATCACCATGGTCAGAGATGTTATGACGCACCTCAGGAGCTGATGGGATTTGAACCCAGATCTCTTGGCTCAGGGGTATGGGCACTAGCACAGCCTCATAAGTTTGTTAGGATCTGGTCTGATTTATTGGAACCCTATTAATATGCTTCAGGTAAGACTCTTGATTCATATTTATTAGCAACTTAGTTTCATCTAATATACAACCTATACGTTTAAAAGCTTCTGAAGTCTGATTTCCAACTTTGATTTCAGCATTAAACCCATAAATGACATTGTTTTCAAAGTTCCAGCTCCCACCTCACAAAAAAAATCAACATACGTCATGGAGATGTCTGATGCCAATAAAATATTGCAGTGGCTGCTTTCAACTGGAGACCAACCACTTTAATGAGAATAATGAGAAATACCAAGCTGTAGAGGCTTCATTTAGGCCATATACCCTTTCATTTAATGCCCAGAGTGTCCCTACTCCATTTGCTGCCTCTTTTGGAGGGTGAAGAAACCCTTTACTGTTGAACCAATCTCCTGCAGAAATACAGCGTTAATGTCAATTGTTCTACAAGCTTGCCTGGCAAACAAGTGAAGAAAATATTCAAAACTGCTGTGGGTGAATCTACTCATTTATCTTGACCCTCAGGTTTCTCTTAAAAACTGTCTGCCACTAGCCTGGCTTTAGGCTTATATATCCAGTCAGAAAGCACCTTTTCAGTGCGTATCAATATCTATGATAGAGCTGGTTGTCCCCAGTCTGATCCCTCTCTTTCCATCCCAAATTCTGTCCAGCTTTGACTGTTTAGATTAATTTGACTTCTAACTTGTAAGAGTTCTCAGTTCCATGGGCTTCTGGTCCTGGTCTATGCTACATTCCTTGACTTTGTTAAAACGTTTCTCTCTTTCTCACCTTCTACTTCCTTCTGGACTGCTTCTGTTTGACCTCCCCTCTTTCTAACAGGATTCTTTTCAATAGGTCATGATCGGTTTCTAGGGGCATGTTCACTCCCAAAGTCACTGTCTGAGTTTTCACTGCATTTCACTGCCTTTCAATTTTGTAGTTCAATGCTCATAATCTATGGACCTAATCTCTTGCCCCTCATTCTCTACATTCAACCAATTGATATATTGTAATAGTTGCATTTCTCCATTGACTAGCCCCTTCCAGTAAACATTTGACTTTATTACCTACTTATATCTATTTTCCTTTATGACCAAAGGCCATTTTGCCCATCAGAACAGATCTGTCCATGGGAGAAACTACTGATTGTAATAATTTGATGAGCTAATTTGGGTAGGAGAAGTACCTGGTTCCTCATTAGTTTCCATAACTCTTTTAAAACCTGCAAATTTCTAATCAAGCAATTTTGAAGAGTGTACCCAACCAGTTTGGTTCCCATGCTGTATAATTATTATTTTTCAACCTTTACCAATAACCAACTCTGAGCCTCTCTACTCTTTTAAGCCCTTCCCTTTTATAACAAACCATGGCATGAACCTTATCAGAAATCAGCTAAGTAACAATTTCGGTGAGCTTCATTGAGGGTTTCTCTCTGTGAGCCTTGGCAAGATTTCTCATTCTATTCTCTTCAACTCGTCCCATTGCCTCTATTGCGCCCTGTTCATGTTACTTACCCTCTCGCTGTAGGCAGTAGTACTCACCACTGTCAGGACCTCCTGGAATTTCTGGCACTGGCATCATTCTTAAAGCCCATCCATGCACCCAGTCTTTGTTCAGATCCTTTTTTATACATTCATGGGACGTGGGCGTCGCTGGCTGGCCAGCATTTATTGCCTGTCCCCAGTTGCCCTTGAGAGGTGATGGTGAGGTGCCTTCTTGAACCGCTGCCTTCTACCTATGGTGGGTTGACCTGCAATGCCCTGAGGGAGGAAATTCCGGGATTTTGACCCAGCAACAGTGAAGGAATGGCGATATATTTCCAAGTCAGGATGGTGAGTGGCTTGGAGGGGAACTTGCAGATGGTGGTGTTCCTACGTACCTGCCGCCCTTGTCCTTCTAGATGGAAATGATCATGGGTTTGGAAGGTGCTGTCTGAGGACCTTTGGTGAATCTCTGCAGTGCATCCTGTAGATGGTACACACTGCTGCTACTCAGTGTCAGTGGTGGAGAGAATGAATGCTTGTGGATGCAGTGCCAATCAAGCGGGCTGTTTTGTCCTGGATAGTGTCAAGCTTCATGAATGGTTTTGGAGCTGCATCTATCCAAGAAATTGCAGAGTATTCCATCACACTCCTGACCTGTGTCCAGGAGATGGTGGACAGGCTTAGGGGTGTCAGAAGGTGAGTTACTCACTGCAGTATTTATAGCCTCTGACCTGCTTATGTAGCCACTATATTTATGTGGTGAGTCCAGTTGAATTTCTGGTCAATGGTAATCCCCCCGGATATTGATAGTGGGGGATTCAATGATGGTTATGCCATTAAATGTCAAGGGGCGTTGGTTAGATCATCTTGTATTAGGACGTTGCCTGGCATTTCTGTAGCGCAAATATTCCTTGCCACTTGTCACCCAAGCCTGGATATTGTCCAGACTGTGTTGCATTTGCACATGGACTGCTTCAGAGTCTGAGTTGTCATGAATGGTGCTGAACATCATATAATCATTGGTGAACATCCCCACTACCCACCTTACGATGGAGGGAAGGTCATTGATGAAGCAGCTGAAGTGCAACATAAATGGATAAGGTGGATAAAGAAGACATATGGCAGGCTTGCCTTCAATGGTCAGGGCATTGAGTATAAAAGTTGTATATCGCAGTTGTATAAAATCTTTGTTAGGCCACATTTGGAACTTTGTATGTCATTCTATTCACCACAGATAGGAAGGAGATGGGGGATTTAGACAGAGCAAAAGAGGCTTACCAGGATATTGCCTGGATTGGAGTGTATTAGCTATTAGGAGAGATTGGACAAACTTGGACTGTTTTCAAAAAAGTGTCAGAGGCTGAGGAGCAACTTGATAAAAGTATCTAAAATTTAGTAGAGGCATGGCTAGGGTGGATATTCAGAGTCCAGACCTCTATGACTATATGACTATAATGAGATATAGTTCATTGCATGTTAGCAATGTCTACAAGTGGGGATATTGACTAGTGAAGCATAATTGCAAAGGAGCCAGTGAATAACACATCTGTCTCCATAGGGATCCCTGGCAGACTGCTTCATCTCCACTAACAGACAGCTCTCTGCTGGTAACCTTTTCAGGTCCATTACCTTATACAGCAGTTACCTCTTGTTTGGTGAAATTTTCCCTATCTCTGTGAAGTACCACTGGCGAGAGAGGAAGACTTTGCCCGATATAGTTGGCTTCATCATTAGAATTGCATCAAAAGCCTGGAACACTGTTCCTAACACCATCGGGGTGGCTTGCAGCACTTCAAGAAGGCATGTCGCCACTACCCACTCATTAGTAACTGGAGATGGGCAACATGTGCTGGTCTTGCTCGCAATGGCTACATCATATGAAATTATTTTTAAAACTATCTCAGTTAACAGGCCTGTCAGAAGAGCAGTTAAAGAACTGAGAAGACAAAGCTGAAACACTGGTTTGGGAGGTCACCCTGTTAGAATGGTGCAGAAACTGGAGAATAGAATAGTGTCCTCACCAGACATGAATGGGTGTCCGCAATGGGTTCATAATAATGTTAGTTGATAGTCTATTCCAAACATTGAAATGGAGGAAATAAGAAACAGAGGATAAAGCTGGAGGTGGATCATGTGAAGGTGAGAACAGAATGGAAATAGAAGTAAAATAAGGATATTTTCTAATTGAGAGCAAGAGCAGTATGTGGCCCTGATACAGCCATCAATGTACTGGTAAAAGTTTTACGGGAGCATATCCCCAAGTAGGAATGGAACAAAGAATGTACCACATGCCAGAGAAAGGCAGATGCGGCTGGGACTCAAGCAGGTTATAGCAGCAACACAAGGTACTTCGGGCCAGTGAGAGGGGTTAAGGAGAAATGTGAGGTGTTCCACAGGGAAAAAAAAACTGTTTTCACTGAATGTGGGCTGATCTCACAAACAACAACATTTATCAGAGAATCCCTACAGTGTGGAAACAGGCCCTTCGGCCCAACAAGTCCACGCTGACCTACAGAGCATCCCACCCAGAACCATCCCCCATAACCCACACAATCTATACATCTTGGAACCCTATGGGGCAATTTCCCCATGTTGAATCCACCTAACCTGCATATCTTTGACTGTGGGAGGAAACCCACACGCTCACAGGGAGAACATACAAACTCCACACAGACAGTCACCCGAGGGTGGAATTGAACCCAGGTCCCTAGCACTGTGAGGCAGCAGTGCTAACCACTGAGCCACCATGCCACCCTAAATGGAGCTTAAATTCTCATTCCCACATCAGCCACTGAAATTTTTTTTAAAAAGACAAGTAGTGTTTAAAAGGCTGAAATATATATTAAAAATGGTGAATAAAAGCAAAGATCTGAATAAAAACAGAAAGTGCTGATGGAACTCAACAATTCTGGCAACATCTGTGGAAAGAGAAACAGGGTTAACATTTTGAGAGCTCTGCAGTTCTGGCAGCATTTGTGGAGAGAAATCAGAATTAATGTTTCAGGTTGAGTGACCCATCCTCAGAATTGATGGTAGCTCGGAAAATGTCAGTTTGTACGCAGAAGGTAGGATGGGGGGACGGGTTTAAGAAGTAAACTTGACCCGAAACATTAACTTTGGTTTCTCTCCACAGACTTGCTGAGCTTTTCCAGCAATTTCTATTTGTCTCTGATTTAGAGCATCTGCAGTTGCCTTGGTTTTCATCTAACATTTTGAGTCCAATGTGACCCTTTTTCAGATTATTAAAATGGTCGTATTTAATTGTTAATGCATCATCACACGTGGCCACTTAAATTTATGTGAAGACATTCTTTCAACTATATCTATAGGCGGCTCAGTGGTTAGTACTGCTGCCTCACAGCACCAGGAACTGATGTTTGATTCTACCCTCGGGCGACTTTCTGTGTGGAGGTTGCATGTTCTCCTTGTGTCAGCATGGGTTTCCTCTGGGTGCTCCAGTTTCCTCCCAGAGTCCAAAGATGAGCAGGTTAAGTGGATTGGCCATGAGAAATTACCCATTGTGTCCAGGTTAGCTGGATTAACCATGGGAAATGCAGGGTTTTAGGGTGGGGAGTGGGTCCAGGTGGGATGCTCTTTGGAGGGTTCAGTGTGGACTTGATGGGCTGAATGGCCTGTTTCTACACTGTAGGATTCTATGGTAAGCAATTTTAAATATTAAAGACATTGCATATACACTGGCAAAACTCCCCATGCTGTGAAACCAGGAACCATCCCACGCCAAGGTAATTGAAACTCATTGATTCCAACATTGATGGTTTGATGCAAATAAAACGCTATTTGCAAATATTTGTTTGTCTTGGCACTGCATTGTTTGCAATGAACTGCCTCATTTACATTTTCACCCTCTCTCCTGTACAGGGACTAAAAGAACATCACCCATAACCTGGTGTGGGCCCTGTTCACATTAGCAGGCTCTGAAACCGGGTCATCATTGGCATCGATTGCAATTTTAAACAGTGGCTTGAGTGGGAAGTGGGAGTGAGTTGGCAGCAAGGTTAACCCAGTGGGGAATGGAAGAGATCCAGACCTGGCAATTTGACATTTCTGATATTGTGGACACTTTGTCCCTGGGGTTGGTAGTTCCTTAATCATGAGATGCCTGATGCCCATAGAATTCCCTACAGTGTGGAAACAGTGTGAATCCAGCTAACCTGGACACAATGGGCAATTTCTCATGGCCAATCCACTTAACCTGCTCATCTTTGGACTCTGAGAGGAAACTGGAGCACCCAGAGGAAACCCATGCTGACACAAGGAGAACATGCAACCTCCACACAGAAAGTCGCCTGAGGGTAGAATCAAACATCAGTTGCTGGTGCTGTGAGGCAGCAGTCCTAACCACTGAGCCGCTTATAGATATAGTTGAAAGAATGTCTTCACATAAATTTAAGTGGCCACGTGTGATGATGCATTAACAATTAAATACGACCATTTTAATAATCTGAAAAAGGGTCACATTGGACTCAAAATGTTAGATGAAAACCAAGGCAACTGCAGATGCTCTAAATCAGAGACAAATAGAAATTGCTGGAAAAGCACAACAAGATCCTCAGACCCATTCCCCTGTAGCCCACCTAATCTACACACTATGGGCAATTTAGCATGGCCAATCTACCTACCCTGTGGACTGTGGGAGGAAACCAGAGCACCCGGAGAAAACCCACACAGACGCAGGGAGAATGTGCAAACTCCTCACAGAGGATCACCTGAAGGTAGAATTGAACCCAGGTCCAAGGCACTGTGAGGCAGCAGTGCTAACCACTGAGCCACTGTGCTGCCTGACTGGCCCTGGCCTGCTATCTGTCAGGTCACTGCCCACTTTCTGTCTACTGTCTGTCTGGCTACTGCCTGCTGTCTTTCTGCTGTCTTTGTGGCCACTGTTTGTCTGGTCACTGCCTACTCTCTATCTGTCGACTCTCTGTTGTTTGTCTGGTCACTGCCTACTGTCTGTCTACTGTCTGCCTGCCTACTGCCTGCTGTCTACCTTCAACAAGTAATGGTTTCGGTAGCTAGGACTGAAATGAATCTGTGGGTTGTAATCAATCCATGAGGTAAATTGAAAAGTAAATCTAAAAGAACATACTTATACAAATACAGTGAACAGTGAAGACCCAGCAACAAAGGGACACAACCATTGGAACAGAAGTTGCAAAAAACAAATGGCCCAGGTCTGCTGTGAGGTGGCAATCACATGAGATGACACTCTGTTCCCACTTCTCCACGTCCTGGTGAAGCTCTATGTTTCTGAGTGGATCTGCCAATCCCGACTTCTTCAGAAATGTGGACAAGATTGAACAAAGAGTAGCTTCAGTGTCGAGAAGTTTTTTTTTATTCATTCATAAGATGTGGGCATCTCTGGCATTTATTACCCATCCCTAATTGCCCAGAGGGCAGTTATGAGTCAACCACAATGTTGTGGGTCTGGAGTCACATGTAGGCCAGACCAGGTAAGGATGGCAATTTCCTTCCCTAAAGGACATTAGTGAACCAGATGGGTTTTTCCCAAACATTGGCAAGGGATTCATGGTCATTATTAGATTCTTAATTCCAGGTATTCAATTGAATTCAAATTCCACCATCTCCCATAGCAGGATTTGAACCCAGGTCCCCAGAACATTATCGCGGTCTCTGGATTAACAGTCCAGCAATAATAACACTAGGCCATTGCCTCCCCTCTTGAGTTAGAAAGTAGAAGTAAGAAAGAACAAGCTCTGTTTATGAAACATGTTGCTGTATGTCCAGCTGTTCAGTGTGAATGTTAGTGAATGGGTGAGTGGGTAAGAAACATAGACACATAGGAGAAGGAGTAGGTCATTTGATGAATCATTGTTGGTTAAAGGTATCAGGGATGTGGCTGGAAGCTAGATAAATAAAGTTTGGCTCCAATCAGCTATGGTATAACTGAACAGCAGAAGAGACTCAGTTGGGTGAATGATATACTCCAGTTGTGAATGTTAAAATGAAAATGCAAATAACATATGTGTTTGCCCTTGAATGTGGTTTTAATATTCACTGTGATGTTGTGTCTTAAAAACTGAACAACAACTTCCAAACCCTTCACCCAATTTTTTATCCAACATTCTCCTTTTCAAATCTGTTTACTGCTGGTAGCATGAGAAATACACTGACATAAAGGAACATTAGAGCACAGGCACATGAATGAATGAATGATTTCTCACATATATTTTACTGTGAAATACAATAAAATACACTGAGTAGCTTTCATTGTCACCATAATCTGGCACCGCTTTGATAGTTTGAGAATAAGAGAAAATAAAAGGTAAAGCTTAAAGAGAAGTCTGTCTACATCTGACTTCTGAGCCACTTGAGAACCACCACGACCTCATCAGACCCAACTAAGTCCAAATCACCAATCCTCAGGCACTATCTCTCACCACTGGGCCGACATCATCGACATTGCCTCAGGGCTCAGTCTCCCCTCGCACTGGGCTCACTCTCCCCTCGCACTGGGC
>NW_025966610.1:0-11558 GCF_021869965.1 Rhincodon typus
CTCTTTTACACCTTCTATGCAATAGCAGTTTGGGTTTTCCTACCTACCTGCCCCATCTGGTAGTGGACTCACTTTTTTCAGATATTGTGTGAGTTTTTAGTATCCACAAGTATTAGAGCTATACCACATTTGTCCTGACAACCATCTACTCTGTTGCATATTATACAATTCTTGACAATAGTGTCCACCCAGTCCAGATTCCATACAAATGGGGCAAGTCTGTCCAAACAGCAGCAGGATAATTCTTGGTTGTACAATATTGTTGTAAAGGAATAGGAGTGAGCTTTCAATGGTGCTTACACAAGCTACTATATACCCAAGCCAGTTGCTCTGTTGTATATACCCCAAAGGTCCAAATTGCCATCTAGTTCCTCTAAGGATATAATGTTTCGATCTTCGTTTGTTTACAAAGGAAAAATCAGGTCCCACATTTCAATCATATTTCCAATCTTGTATCATCCCATCCCCGTGGAACGTAAGAAATAGGAGCAGGAGCATGCAATTCAATCCCTCGGGCCAGCGCCACCATCTGGTACAATTATGGCTGATCTCATCCCAGCTTCAACTCCACAGGACAGCCCTTAACAATCTACATTGGGATTTATAAATCTGAGTGGAATCCTGGGGCATCTGAGGGTTAAATTTCTCAGTCATGTAATTTGCAAATCTACTGTTTATGTCTGATAGCTGGTGGAGATTACCCTGTCAGATATCCAATTGTTTAGTTACTTCATCCATTCTCCTGTTTCTCCCTTTCCCAGTTGAATGTATTTATCCAGAATGAAGAAAGGTGCTCCCATCCATGTGGACTGTTGGTGCCTGTCAGGCTTTTACCAGCACGTTTGAAGCTATCGTCAGCACAAACCTGTAAAACATCAGCATCGGCTCCCATTGCCTGGGTGAACCATCATGTGTCTTTAACTGAGTATAATGTTTCCATTTATTCCCCCCTTTCATATTCATAACTACACAGGTGGCACCTGTCATAATGGTGCACACATGTGGGTGCAGACCCAACTCTGCCTAGGTTAAACTTTACTATGACACTGACTCCTACTTGGGAATTCACCGTTGTTCTTTAGATTTATCCTTCTCCGTATCTATTAATGCTTATCTATCTGTGACCTCCTGCTTCAGCTCATGCAATCGTTTATTCATTTTCCTGACACAGTCCCACACCTTTCCCTCAGGGGAACAATGTTTCCTTTTCCCACTATTTCTGCTTTGGGTGGTTGCATGGTGTTGCCGGTTACCAGTTCAAATATTTGGCCTCACATCTGTGGTGGAGAAAAACCGAAAGAACTGCAGATGCTATAAATCAGGAACAAAAACACAAGTTGCTGAAAAAGCTGAGCAAGTCTGGCAGCATCTGTGAAGAAAAGATCAGAGTTAACATTTTGGGTCTGGGGACCCTTCCTCAGAGCTGATGGTTGCCAGGAAAATATCAACTTATATGCAGAAGATAGGGAGGAGGATGGGGTAGGAAGTAAACAATAGGATAAAGGATAGAGCCCAAAGAGAGGCGGCACAGTGGCTCAGTGGTTAGCACTGCTGCTTCACAGCACCAGGTTTCCTGGTTTCGATTCTGGCCTCGGTCAGCTGTCTGTGTGGAGTTTACACATTGTCCCTGTGTCTGTGTGGGTTTCCACTGAGTACTCTGGTTTCCTTCCACAGTTCAAAGATGTGCAAGCTAGGTTGATTGGCCATGTTAAATTACCCACAGTGGTCAAGGGTGTGTAGGTTAGGTGCATTAGCCATGGGAAATTCAGATTTAGGGGGATGGGTCAGGGTGGAATGCTCTTCAGAGATTGGGTATAGACTTGTTGGGCTGAGTGGCCTGTTTCCATGCAGCAGGGTTCTATGATTCTGCTGGAGAGAAGAGCAGTTGGATAGACAAAGGAGTTGATAACGATCTGGCTAGAAGGGTGAATAGCTGTTAATGGGCACTGTTAGTGACTAACAATAGGTAGGATGTAATGACGGGCTATGTGATAACAGGGCCTGGTATGTGGGAAAGGGGGCTACGACATGGGAGAGTTTAGGCCCTAAAATTATTGAACTCTATATTGAGTCCGGACGGTTGCAGGGTCCCCAAGTGGAAACTGAGGTGTTGTTCTTCTAGCTTGTGCTGAGATTTGCTGGAACAGTGCAGCAAACCTGAGACAAAGATGTTGGTCAGGGAGCAGGGTGGTCTGTTAAAGTGGCAGGCAACTGGAAGCTCAGGGTCTTTTTTGCGAGCAGAACATAGATGTTCTGCAAAGCAGTCACCCGTCTACACTTAATTTCCCCAATGTAGAGGAGACCAGATTGTGAGCAGCGAATGCAGTAGACTAGATTCTGGGAAGTGCAGGTGAGGTGTTGCTTCACGTGGAATGTATGTTTGAGCTCTTGGATACTGGGGAGGGAGAAGTTAAATGGGCAAGAGAGGGGAGGGGAATATGTGTCTGATGGTGGCATCTCGCTGGAGGTGGCAGAAATGGCATCTGATGATCTTCTGGATGTGGATGCTGGTGGGATGGTAGATAAGAACAAGGGGAACAAGGAGAAATTGTTAGAATCTACAATCAAGGATGGGATAACTGAATATCTAGAAAACTTTCAGTTAATCAGTGCAGCCAGCATGAATTCACGAAAGGTAGGTCACAAGATGCTTGAAACAAAGATAGCTGGAGGGACAGGTGGTGTTGAGGAAGCAGGGAGGCTGTTGAAGAACTTAGGCTAAGAAGGTGAGCAAAGAAGTGGCAGATAGAATGCAGTGTTGGAAAGTGTTCATGCTCTTTAGTAGGAAGAATAGAGGTGTTATCTAAACGGGGAAAGGCTTCAGAAATCAGAAGCACAACGGGAGTTGGGAATTCAGGATTCCCCCTTAAGGTTAACATGCAGCTTCATAGATTTAAAGATTTATACAGCACAGAAAAAGCCCTGCGTCCCATTGGGTCTGCATTGACTTAACTACCACTAAAAGTGCGCTAATCCTGCACTTGTCCCATAACCCTGAATATTATGATATTTGAAGTGCTCACCCAGATATTTTTTAAAGGTTGTGAGCTTTACGGCCTCCGCTACCTTTCCAGGCAGTACATTCCAGATTTCCACCACCACCTGCAGAGTATAAAGATTGTTGCCTAAATCCTCTCTGAATCTCCTTTCCCTTGCCCTAAAACTGTGCCCTCTTGTGATTGACCCCTCAACCAAGGGGAACAGCTGCTTTTCTGTTCACCCTGTCCATACTCCTCATAATCTTATACACCTCAATCATGTTCCCCCTCAGTCTTCTTTGCTCTAAAGAAAACAATCCAAGTCTATCTAGTCTCTACTTTTAGCTCAATTTCTCCATCCCAGGCAATATCCTGGTGAACATCCTCCGTACCCCTTCTGGTGCTATCACATCATTCGTGAGGTGAGGTGACCAGAACTACACACAGTACTCCAGCTGTGGCCTGACCAACACTCTGTACAACTCCAATATTACCTCATTGCTGTTATACCCCGTGACACAACTGATGAAAGCAAGTGTCCCAAATGCCTTCTTAACTATCCTATTCATGTTCTCTGCCGAATTCGGGGATCTGTGAATAAATACCCCAAGATCCCTCTGTTTCTCTAAGATATCCAGTGTCTTTCCATTCATTAAATATTCCCTCATTTTGTTTCTTCCAAAGTGCATCACCTCAAACATATCAGGGTTAAATACCATCTGCCACCACTCTGCCCATCTGTATATTCCTGCATTAACAAACACCTTCTTTACTATTTACCATTCTACCAATCTTGGTGTCATCTGCAAATTTGCTTATCATTTCCCTACATTTTCATCTATATTATTTATACACACAACAAACAATAAGGTTCCCATTACATCATTGCGTTACACCACTGGACTGCAGCCACTCAAACAGCCTTCTACCACTACCTTTTGTGTCCTATTACTAAGTCAATTTCTGATCCATTTGCCAAGTTTCCCTCAATTCCATGTGATTTAAACTTCTCAAACAGTCTTCCATGTCAAAAGATTTGCTAAAATCCATGTAAACTACATCATCTGAACTTGCCTCATCCACATTCCTGATCACATTTTCAAAAAATTCTAACAAATTTGTTAGGCATGACCTCCCTCTGACAAAGCCATGCTGACTATCCCGAATTAAACTTTCCAAGTGAGTATTAATTCGCTCCTTCAAAACTTTTCCCTACCACTGATGTGAGACCCAGCGGTTTGCAATTTCTTGCTTTATCTTTATAAATCTTCTTGAAAAGTGGAACCTCATTAGCCATCCTCCAGTCCTTTAACACTTACCCTGTGGTCAGAGATGAATTAAAAATTTGTGTCAGCTCCTCTGCAATTTTCTGCCACCCCTCCCACAGCAGCCTGGGAAGCAGTTCATCCAGGCCAAGGAATTTGGCACTTAGAAGGCCAACAGAGCCTCCAATACCTTCCCCTTTCCTCTGTCAAACTGTGCAAGTTCCTCACAGTCCCTTTTCCTGACCATAATAGCAGTTGGAAGTATTCATTTCAAGAGGGTTAGAATGCAAAAGCAGAGATGTACTGCTGAGGCTGTATAAGGCTCTGGTCAGACTGCATTTGGAATATTGTGATCACTTTTGGGCCCCGTACCCAACAAAGGATGTGCTGGCTTTGGATGTGTTCCAGAGAAGGTTTACAAGAATGATCCCAGAGATGAAGGGCTTGTCATATGAGGAGTGATTGAGGTCTCTAGGTCTGTAGTTGATAGAGTTTGGAAGGATATTGGGGGGATCTGATTGAAACTTGCAAAATACTGGTAGTCCTGGATAGATCGGACAAGGAGAAGATGTTTCCACAACTAGTTGAAACTAGGACCCAAGGGTACAGCCTCAGTGTGAAGTGACAATCCTTTAGAACTGAGATGAGATGGAATTTCTCCAGCCAGAGGGCAGGAATTCTGTGAAACACACTGCCAAAGTGGGCTGTGGAGGTCAAGAATTGGTTCTATTTAAGACTGAGACAGATAGGTTCTTGATTGGTAAATGTATCAAGGGTTACAAGAGAAGGCAGGAGAATGGGGTTAAGAAATATATCGTCCATGATTGAATGATAGAGCAGATTCAATGGGCTGAATGGGCTAATTCTGTTACTATATCTTATGCATTATTGGTCTTATTGTATTATGGTCATGCCGAGCAAGCCACATTGAATTTTTTGAAACGGTAACTAACGTATTAGACAGGGGAATATTTATGGATGTTGTTTGTATGGCCTTCCAGATAAAATCCCACATGAGAGGCTATTAACTGAAGTAGAAACCCATTGGAATTGTGGGCAAGTAGACAAGTTCCCTCATGGTAGGTTGGTCTAGAAGATTGAGTCACATGGGATCCACACTGAGTTGGTAAGTCGACTGGGTCATAGAAGACAGAGGGTAGTTGTGGAGTAGTGTTTTTCTGACAGGAGGTCTGTGACCAGTGGTTTCAAAGAACTTCATAGAATCCCTACAGTGTGGAAACAGGCCCTTTGGTCCCACAAGTCCACACTGACCCATAGAGCATCCCACCCAGACCCCTCCCGTATCTACACATCCCTGAACACTACGGGCAGTTTATCATGGCCAATCCTCCTCTGTTTGTAATTCGTATAAATGATTCAGATGAAAATATGGGTAGTTTGATTAGTAAATTAGCAGATGACATGAAGACTGGTGGAGTTGTGCATCATGAGGAAGGTTGTCAAAGGATACAGCGGGATATAGCTCAATTGAAAAGATGGGCGGAGAAATGGCAGATGGAGTTTAATCTAGGCGAGTGTGAGGCGATGCATTTTAGGAAGTCAAATGCAAGAGAAAGAATACAGTAAATGACAGGACCGTTAGGAGCATTCATATACAGAGTGATCTTGGGGTGCAGTCCATAGCTCCCTGAATGTAGCAACATAAGTGGATAAGGTGGTAAAGGAGGCATACGGCAGGCTTGCCTTCATCGGTCAGGATATTGAGTATAAATGTTGGCAAGTCATTTTGCAGCTGCATAAAACTATAGTTAGCCCATATTTGAAGTATCATGTGCAGTTCTGGTCGCCACACTTTCGGAAGGATGTGGAGGCTTAGGAGAGAATGCAAAAGAGGTTTACTATAATGTTGCCTGGATTGGAGTGTATTAGCAAAAATGAGACGTTTGGGTGGAACTTGGGATTGTTTTTGCTAGAGCATCGGAGACTGAGGGATGACCTGAAAGAAGTATATAAATTATGAGAGGCTTGGATAGGGTGGGTAGTCGAATTCTTTTTCACGGTGAAAATGTCAAGTAGTGGGGGAGAGGGCAAAAGTTTAAAGGAGATGTGTAAGGGAAGTTTTTTACATGGAGCATAGTAGGTGCCTGGAATTTGCTGCAGGGGTGGTTTATAGAATCCCTACTTTGTAGAAATAGGCTATTCAGCCCAACAAGTCCACACTGCCCCTCTGAAGAGCATCCCACCCAGACCCATCCCTCTAACCTTTCCCTGTAACCCCACATTTCCTATCTCTAACGGACCTAACCTACACATCACTGAACACTATGAGCAATTTAGCATAGCCAATCCACCTAACTTGCACATCTTTGGACTGTAGGAGGAAACCAGAACACCCAGCAGAAACCCACGCAGATACAGGGAGAATATGCAAACTCCACACATATAGTGACCCAAGGGTGGAATTGAACCCAGGTCCCTGATGCTATGAAATAACAGTGCTAACACTGCGAGGTGGTAGAAGTAGATACAATAGCAATGTTTAAGATCCATTTAGACAGATACATGAACAGGTAGGGAATAGAGGGATATGGATCAGAATGGGATTAGTTTAGAATGGTATCTTGGTCAGCACAGACATGGTAGACTGAAGGGCCTGTTACTGTGCTGTCCAGTCCATGTTCTATGTAAATTCCTACCAGGGCTAAGAAATTGGTTGAATGTCAGGCATCAGAATGTAGGGATAATGGATTGGTACTGAAATTGGCAGGATGTGATCAGTAAGGTCCCATGAGGATCTGTATTTGGGCCTCAATTATTAACATTATTTATTAATGACTTGGATAATGGCAGAGAAGGTTATACATCCAGATTTGCTGATAACACAAATATAGGTGGCATTGTAGACAATGTAGATGATAGCATAAAATTGCAAAGAGATATTGATTGACTAGGTGAATGGGAAAAACTGATGGAGGAGATGGAGTGCAATCCTAACAAATGCGAAGTTATCCATTTTGGATGGATAAAGGATAGATCAGGGTACTTTCTAGATGGTATGAAGTTAAAGTGGACGTCCAAAGAGGCTTGGCAGATCAGGTGTAGATCTTGAAAATGTTGCAAACCAGAGCAGAAAATAATCTAGAAAGCCACTAGAATACTGGCCTTTACATCTAAAGGACTGAAGTATAAGGAAGCAGAAGTTATGCTGCAGTTACATAAAATCCTGGTTAGACCCTATTAGGAATACTGTGAGCAGATCTAGGAACCACACCTTAGGAAGGATATATTGGCCTTGGAAGGCACACAATACAGAATCAGGAGTTGAGTTATGAGGAGAATTTATATAAATTAGGCTGATTTTCTCTAGAATTTAGAAGGTTAATGAATGACCTGATGGAAGTCATTATTTGCCCTATCATTTCCTGTTAATATCTTATGTGTGTGGTGATACCATGGCTTTAAGAGGTGTACTTTGTATTTTTTTTAGGAGAGGCTTTAAGGCAGAGGCACTGAGCAGTCTACCAGGACCACTAGAGTAAAAGTTTGTGAGGCCCTGGGTTTTTCTTTAAATGTTGGAACAATAGAAACAGCCTGAATGGGTGTGGTCAAGCTCCCACAGAACTATGATTTTTAGTTGCCGCTTTCAAGCAGTTGCTGTTTGGTTCTTGAAGAAGTAGAAGCTACTTTTTCTCTTTCTTGGTTACAGCCAAAAGCTGGGGGTTGTTTTCCTGCTATTGGATTTACATGTGAGGCAAACTGTTTTCTGAATTTGCCTTTTGCCAAGAGTGTCTCTGGGATGTTACTATATTGTAACAGCTAATTAGTTATTCTGTTATTCTGATCAGTTTTCCGGTAGAGTTAAGTTTTTCCATTCTGTCTTTATTTTAACTATAGTGAATGAATAAAATGTGTTTTCCTTCAAATCCGGTAGTTTGATCAATCAAATTGCAACTGGAAAGCAACACCTTACATTTACCTTTTAAGTAAGAAAATGTTAGGATCTAGACTATCTTTTGAATATTTTGAGGGGGTTTGATCTGATCCATAACAAAAGGTATTCAAGGGTATGGGCCAAAGACAGGTATATGGAGTTAGGCTACAGATAAGCCATGATCTCATTGAATGGCAGAACTGGCTCGATGGCTGAATAGCCTACTCCTGTTCCTATGTGACACTAAATGAATTCCTATTAACAGAGTGAATCTAGTCTTCCAGATTGTTTTTTGCCAGGGAAACTTTGAAAGATCGTTCATTCTTTTCACCAATCCTGAGTTTTGAGGATAATATAGAATGTGAAATTTTTGTTTAATTCCTAGAAACTTGCACGTCTCTTGTATTAGTTTTCCTGTAAAATTGGTGTCTTGATCAGAATCTATTTGAGTGGCTGAAAGACTGATGTAGCAGAAGTGGGTTTCAGGTCATGGGGCACTGATATCAATATTGGGGAAAGCAGGAAAAGTACTGGTAGGATGGTCCACACATGAACCATATTGGGACTATTTTTCTTGCAAACCACATAACTGGGGACATAGAGTGGGTTTCAACTGAAATTGAGGAGGCAAGGGCCCAAATTTGAGAAGTTGTGATGAATCAAAAAGTGGGGAAAATGTAACACAAGAAGGAAATAATATGGGAGATGAAAACCAGATTATGACAGGAAGTGACAGAGAATGCAATTCTTAAAAAAAAACAACAATGTTATGAACCAGACCAAATCCCCGCAAAATGTATTAGAAAGATAGCCTAGACCCTAACTCGTTCTTATTTTGAAAGTGAGTGTAAGGCATTGCAATCCCGAGCATTTTGATTGGTCAAGCTATTTGACTTCAAGCAAAAAACATTTTTACAGAAAAAGAATAGAAAAAAATTGGCTTAACAATAACTATCGAAATGCTTGACAAAATAATATCAACTAGTATTAATTGACTGTTCCAGTGTTGCAACATCCCATAAACACACTTTTGGCAAAGGCAAATTCAGTAAAATACATCGTCTCACGTGCAATTCTAGCAGCAGGAAAAGAACCCCAGCTTTTAGGTGTAACTGAGATTGGAATAAGAGCTTCCATTTCCATCTTCAAGACCCCAGCAACTGCTGAAAGCTAGAACTAAAAATCCTAATTCTGTGGGAGCTTGACCCCACCCATTCAGGCTGCTTCTAATGTTCCACTTTATGAAAAAACCAAAGCCTCACAAGCTGTTTGCTTTATTGGCTTTGGAGTGGACAGTTCATCACCTTTGTCTCAACCTTTCTTCATAAAAAAACCCAGGACAAAATACACCTCTTAAAGCCATACTGTCGTCACAATAAGATGTGAGGTTTCAAAAATAATGAGAGGACAAGACTTTTTTTATATTGCTCATGGGATGTGGGCATCACTGGCTGACTGGAAATTTTTGCCTGTCCCTATTTCTCATTGAGAAGGTGGTGGTGAGCCAGCTTCTTGAACCAATTGCTCTGGTTTGACCCACAATGCTGTTAGGGAGAGAATTTCAGGATTCTGTCCCAGTAACACTGAAGGAATGGCAATATATTTCCAGGCCGGAATGGTGAGAGACTCGGAGGGGAGCTTGCAGGTGATTATGTTCCCAGATATCTGCTGCCCTTATCCTTCTAGATGGAAGTAGATGTGGGTATGAGAAGTGCTGTCTGAGGATCTATGGTGAATTTCTGCAGTCTGTCTTGTAAATAGTATACACTACTGAGTGTCAATGGTGAAGAGCGTGGATATTTGTGGATGTTGTGCCAATTAATGGGCTGCATTGTACTGGATGGTGTCGAGCTTCTTGAGTGTTGTTGGAGTTGCACCTATTCATGCAAGTGGGAAGTAGTCCATCACACTACTGACTTCTGCCCTGTAGATGGTGGACAGGTTTTGGGGATTCAGGAGGTGAGTTATTCTCTGCAGTATTCCTAGCCTTTGACCTGCCCTGTACCCATTGTATTTATATGGCAAGTCTAGTTGAGTTTCTAGTTGATCGTAACCCCCAGGATGTTGATAGTAGGGGATTCAGTGATGGTTACACCATTGAATGTTAGGGGACAATGGTCAGATTGCCTCTTATTGGAGATGGTGATAGCCTGGCATTTGTCTGGCAGAAATGTTACTTGTCATTTGTAGCCCAAGCCTGGATATTGTCAAGATCACTTTGCACTTGGACATGGACTGCTTCAGTACATGAGGTATAGTGAATGGTGCTGCACATTGTCCAATCATCAACGAACATCTCATGTCCGACCTTATGGGGGTTAGGGCATTGATGAAGCAGCTGAAGATGGTTGGTCCTTAGGAACTCCTGCAGAGATGTCCTTGAGCTGAGATGACCAAACTCCAAAAATCACAACTACATTTAGGGTGGCATGGTGGCTCAGTGGTTAGCATTGCTGCCTCACAGTGCCAGGGACCCAGGTTTGATTCCACCCTCGGGTAACTGTCTATGTGGAGTTTGCACGTTCTCCCCATGTCTGAGATAGTAGGAACTGCAGATGCTGGAGAATCTGAGATAACAAGGTGTAGAGCTGGATGAACACAGCAGGCCAAGCAGCATCAGAGGAGCAGGAAGGCTGATGTTTCGGGCCTAGACCTTTCTTCAGAAAAATTCAGAAAAATTGGTCCTCACATACCACCCACCAACCTCCAAATACAATGCATCATCCTCCGACATTTCTGCAACTTACAGTCAGACCTCACCACCAAAAAGATATTTCCCTCCCCACCCCTGTCTGCTTTGCGCAGGAGCTATTCACTCTGTGACTCCGTCATCAGCTCCACACTCCCCACCAACCCCTCCACCACACCCGGTACCTTTCCCTGCAACCACAGGAGGTGCTACACCTCCCTCTCATCTGCATCTGAGGCCCCAAACAATCCTTCCAAATCCGGCAGAGATTCACCTGCACTTCATCTAACCTCATCTACTATATCCGTTGCTCCCAATGTGGTCTCCTCTGTATCGGGAAGACCAAACGCAATCTCAGGGAGCAGTTTGCGGAGCATTTGCACGCTGCATGCACCAACCAACCCGACCTACCGGTTGCCATCCACTTTAACTCCCTTTCCCATTCTCCTGGTGACATGTCCATCTTTGGCCTCTTCCACTGTCAGATTGAGCCCAAATGTAAGCTGGAGGAACAACACCTGATATTTTGCCTTGGGAGCTTACAGCCCAATAGCCTGAATATTAACTTCACCAGCTTCAAAATCTCTCCTCCCCCAACCTATCCATCTTCTGACTCACCTATCCGCTCCACCCTTCCCACTGACCAACTACAATAACCCCCTACCTGCATCCACTTATCTCTATCTCACCTACCCACACCCCAGCCCCCCCCCCCCCCCCCCCCCCCCCCCCCC
>NW_025966610.1:11568-35694 GCF_021869965.1 Rhincodon typus
GCAGAACAGTCAGAAAGGCTGTCGGAGCTTGTGAGTTCTCCCCCTCCATCTAGCATTGATAAAACCTCAGAGTCTGTGATGGACACAGCAGATGCAGCCTCAACACCTTTACTGCCCAAAGAAGAGAATGAATTTCTTTGAAGACACTCCAGGTGCAAGAGGCAGGCTACGGTCCGGTACACGCTGTCCATATATAAGGTTGAGCTGGAGGAACCAGATCTGATGTGAAAACACCCCAGGACAGGCTATTAGAAAAAGAACATGCTTATGTCCCGGACTTAGAGGGATGGGTTAGGGTTAGGATTAGGAACGGGACAGTTTGATATCAAGTAAAGCTGAGGGCTGTTTCTTTAAGCCTGCATTCAATGTTTAGACTGCTCTTTCCGCCAGACTGTTGAACAAGGGAGCAATCCTTGTATGCTGAATGCCATTTGACTTTAGGAAATACTCAAATTCCCTGCTGGTAAATAGCCCGTTGTCTGTGACCAACACTTCTGGGAGCCTGTGTATTGCAAAAGATGCTCACAGCTTTTCTTTCGCGTCCCCGTGCTTGACGAATGAATGTCCAACCACTTTGAGTGGGAGTCTACAATGACTAAGAATGTTGAGCCCATGAAATGGCCAGCTTGGTCAATGTATAACTGAGTCCAGGATTTACCTGCTCTTGCCATGAATGTAGGAGAGCTGCTGCTGGTAATCTTTGTCCTTGTTGACACTCTGGGCACTGTCGCACAAGGCAGCTATGTCAGCATCCAGCCTGGCCACTAGACATCACTTCTCACCAGCATTTTCATTTTGGACAACTCTGGATGATCCTGGTGGAGTTCGGCCAGCATCTGGCAGCAACCTTTGCTCGCAACAATCACTGTTGCTCTCCATAATGAAATTACATCCTCTACGGTAGTCTGGTCTTGCTGGGTCCGGAAAAGTTTTAATCCTGGTTGTGATAGCCCTCTTTCTCCCATCACCACCAGCTGTTTTTAGTTTTGTGAGGACCGGATCTTTTTGTGTCCACAGTCTGATATTGTTAGTGGTGACCAGAAGGATGACCAGAAAATTTAAAATCAGAACATACTTTTCCAGTGGCAGCACCACCAGTGGTGTATCTGCCAGCAGGAGGTGACCCAAGGCGTCCACATTTACTACATGGCCTCGTGGATAGTGCTTCAACTTGTAATTGTGTGCACTTAGAATGAGAGCCCATCGCTGAATTTGACCTGAAGCTATAGGCAGCATGGCCTTGTCGTCTTTGAGTAACCCTAGCAGGAGTTTGTGGTCTGTTACAATTACAAATTTACGTCCGTAAAGGTATTGATGAAACTTTCTCGTACCAAAGATGACTGCCAACCCTTCCTTCTCTATCCGGGTGTACTTGTGCTCTGCATCTGTGAAAGTCCGGGAAACATACGCTTTTGGTCATTCCCCACCATTGGGCCATCTGTGAACCAGACATCGGACGGGGAGGCATCACATGTCAACACCAGCTCTCACTTGGGATCATAGTGTACCAACACCTTAGACAATGATAGCTGCTTCTTCACTTCCCTAAAGGCTACATCTTGGCTAGGTGACCATTTCCAAGGCTGACCCTTTTTCAATAGCGGGTGTAAGGGTTCCAGAATGGAGCCAAGTTAAGTATGAACTTTCTGTAATAATTCACCAATCCAAGAAAACACTTAGGCTCCAGTATAGACGTGGGAGCCAGGGCACCTTTGGTCACCTTCACCATCTTTCAATGGGTGTAACCTGGCCTTGTTGATTCTGTAGCCCAAGTAGGTCACTTGGGGTGCCTGAAACACAGATTTTTCCCTTCTAAAATGTACGCCCACCTTGGAGAAATATCTAAGGACTATGTCCAAGTTCTGTAAGTGCTGTTTATTGGTCTTCCCTGTCATTAACATGCCATCCAGATAAATGGCGACCTGGGGTAGACCTTGTAAAGCATCCTGTATCGTTCGCTAAAAAATGTCAGTTTCGTATGTTGGTACAAACCCTTATGGGTATTAATCATAGCATACTTCTGGGAATCCTCATCTAATCGCATTTGCAGATGTCCATGGCTCATGTCCAGCTTCAGCAAGGAGAGCCCCCCTGCCAGATTTGCGTATAAGTCCTCTGTGCAAGAGATGGCTATCTGGCTGCGATAAGTGGTTTACCGTTTGCTTAAAATCCGCACAAAGGCAAACCGACATATCACGCTTCACAGTTGGTACACTTCAATCCTGCAAATTCTGCAAACTGCATTGATTTGATAATTCCTTTGCTTTCCAGACTCCTGATTTCTGCCTCTACTTTTGCCCATAAGGCAAATGGCACTGGGCGGGCCTTGCAGAATCACTGAATTGCTTCCTGGTCAACATTCAGTGTGGCCTTGGGTCTTTTGACAGTTCCTAGACCTTTTTGAAAAACTTCAGGTATTTAATTAGGACTTCACTCAGGCAATCATATTCTAATTGAAAGATGTTGAGCCAATTAAGATGAATCTTTCTCAACCAATTTCTCCCCATCAGGCTTGGGCCTGAGCCTTTTACTATCATTAGTTGTAACTGAACCAACTGCTTCTCATACGAGATCAGAACGTTTAACCTGCAAATGTTCCCCAGTATAGGTTCTCAGACTAGTCCAGGTCTTACGCAATCTTAACGGTTGGAGTCCACAGCGAATTTCGTTAAAGACTGGTTGTGCAATCACTGATACAGCCCCACTGGTATCAACCTCCATTAGAACTGGGTGATCATTTTGACTGGTTCTGATTTGGATATTGCTAAACAATGTAACTGTAGGTTAACTGTGCACTCTCCTGTATATTGGCCTATGAGTTCTTTTACTCAGCTTAAGTCCAGTGGGACTCTTTTGCTGTCTCAAGTCCACATACCGGCAACAACTACAATGGCTTGCTGGCCAGGATCCTGAAGAAAATGTTAAATGTTTGACCGAGGCTTGGCTTTATTTTGGGGTTTTGCCGAGGGCTGACCTAGAGTCCTTCGGAATATTTCCTAAGTAAGGCTATACAATTGCCTCCACTCAAGTGGTGTCCCCAAGCTCAGTTGGCATGGCGTGGGTGTCCACTTCCATCGGTGTATTCCCTGACTGGGGACAAAGACTCAGGAGGTGGGCAGGATTCAGGCAGTGACAGACTTTATTCAAGCAACCACCGGTTAATGCAGGGAGAGGGCCAAAAGATCTTCCCCGAATCTGACCTTTACATGAGAACCCAGTTGTTCTCTTAATGTAGGGCTCAGATCGGAAGAGAGGTCAATGACACAGTCTGATTTTTATAGTGAAATGCAGCATTTTTATACATTTTGTGTTACAATAATCACATACAGCAAGGTCATTGTGTTCTTCCTCCTTATTCCATACACTCAATTCTGTGAAACACCTAATCAATGATGGGCATTCCAAGGACAACCCCAGGTTCCCATGATCTCATGGTGTTTAACAGACATTGTAATTTCCAGGCCTTAGGATCTTATTAATTCGCATTCCAAAGTTACTGGTTATACTCCTTTGGGTCTGTTTCAGACTTGCTTGTCTCTAAGGACTGCTTGCATTCTATTATTCATTGTATTCTATGTGCTATTTCTATCAAATTGTGTTATTCTTCTTATATTTTCCACTGTCCCAAATATATATAAAATTTTAAAAAGTTGTTTTAACTAACTGCTACAAGATTCCTGGTATTAATTTCCCACGGTGGCACAGTGGTTAGCACAACTGCCTCACAGCACCAGGGACCCGGGTTTGATTCCAGCCTCGGGCGACTGTCTGCGTGGAGTTTGCACGTCCTCCCCGTGTCTCCATGGGTTTCCTCCGAGTGCTCCGGTTTCCTCCCACAGTCCAAAGATGTGCAGGGTAGGTGGATTGGCCATGCTAAATTGCCTGTAGTGTTCAGGGGGGTGTAGATTAGGTCAGTTATAGGGGGATGGGTCTGGGTGGGATGCTCTGAGGTTCGGTGTGGACTTGTTGGGCCGAAGGGCCTGTTTCCACACTCTAGGGATTCTATGAATTATAAAGTTTGTTATACTTTTTAACTAATAAGTTTGAATAGTCTGTTTTGTTCAGGACATGCCAGGCATCTTTTTAAGAGATTGGGAAAGCGTTTCCCGAGATTAATTAATTTTTACATCTAAGTTTAAATGTTTTCCCCTAATGCTTCTATTATACTTTGGTTATATGTGTATCCATAATTATGTTGAAATCTATCTCTATGATTATCTGAAGAATCTTCAACTAGAACCTATTTCTTAATATTGTGAATAACTTCAAAGAAACAACCAATTACTACAAAGTAACTTTAGCTCTTGTTTTCATTGCTGCTTAATGAGTTGGGCTGACTGGTTCATGGACTGAGACTTACACCCCTTGTTCAAACTGACCCTTTTCATCTAATGGGACAACATCTTTCATTAATGAGGCTGAAATCAATCTCTTGTCATATTGCAATGAACTTGTGTTTATCCTTTGATATCCTCTTATCAAACTGTCTCAGATGGTTGCTTGTAGGGCAATTCTGGTGGTATCAGAAATGTGTGAGTTTACAGATCAGGAAAGAATTCACACACTGAATTGACTGACCTTTTGAAAATAGAAAGCTGAGGGGTATTTTAATAGTAACCTTTAGAATTATGAAAGGTTTTGCTCGAGTGGATACAGTGAGAATGTTCCTTTTGTGGAAAAGAGCATAACTTAAAGGAACAATTTAAGGTAATCACTAAAATAACTAATTGGGAATTCAGAAGAAACTTCTTTCAAATGACTTGGTAAGAAGTGGTTGAATAACATAGATGTATTTAAGGGGAAATTAGACCAGCATAATGGAGAAAATGGACGGTTGTGATAGTAAAATTAGATGAGAAAAAATGGGAAGAGGCTTAAGTGGAGCACTGGCATGGACAGTTGGTGTTCAAAGGACTGTTCTGTGCTTTTTATCCTGTGCGGGTCCTGCTAATCTGTCTGTTTGTGACAGCATTAAATGTGAAATGGGTCTGGAAACACAAGGGAAGTTGATTTAAAATAGAAATTGATTACTTTTGCAATTAACAGTTGAGTAACAATTTACCATCTTCTCAGAATTCAACATTTGAAATCATCTTTTGAAAATAATCTGTGTCACAGTGTGGATTTTGAAGAACAGATATTCAGTAATGAGGTTGGTACATGTTCAGTATGTTCAGTTTATCCGGCAGGGATTAATTCAAAAGGGATTGGTTTAATATTTCAGTTCTTTTCAAATGTTTCTGTCTTTGCTTCCCTCTAACTAGAATTGCACATCTTTTTCAATAGTAAAGAAGTGGCTCATTCATATGGATTGATTTATAACACTAATCATCAAATCTATTTTTTCTATTTTATATTTTCTCCGATCCTCTGTCTGCAGCTTTTAGGAATAGTTTGGACACATACTCTGAGCAGCATTTTAAAGGTGCAAGGCAGGAAGTTTAGGGGGATTTGAGGAAAACTGTTTTCACCCATAGAGTGGTGGGAATCTGGAATGTGCTGCCTGGGAGAGTAGTTGAGGCAGGTAATTTCACAACCTTAAAGTACTTGGATGAACATTTGAAACATTCAAGACTATCAGCCTTGTGCTGCAAGATGGGATTGATACAGATTTAAGGAAATCTTTGGTGGTACAGAATTGATAGGCCAAAGGCCTATGTATGATTCTATGAGTATGAGCGTAATCTATCTTGGGACTTTGTCAACATTGAGAAATTTTTTTAAAAATACAGTACTTCACAATGTTATGAGGGTTTCTGCCGCTACCACCCTTACAGGCAATGAGCTCCGGATTTCTATCACCCTTTGTGTGAATATATTTTTTCTCACAATCCTCTAAACCTCCCACCTCCTACCTTAAATTAATGCCGTGCTGCTCATTGATTTGTCTACCCAAGGGGAAATGTTTGTTCCCATCCACCCTGTCTATGCATCTCAATGTTTACGTATCTCAATCACGCTCCCCCCTCAATCTCCTCTGCTCTGAGAAAAACAACTCCAGTCTATCCAATCTCTGTTCATAACTGAAACTGTCTGGCCCAGGGCCTTGGTAAATCTGTTCTTCAACACGATCACATCACTCCTATAATGTAGATTCAAGGACCACAGCCAATATTTTATGCAGTTCTCAGTAAAACATCCCAGCTCTTAAAGTCTAGGCTTCAACTAACAAAGCCAAATATCCCATATGCCTTCTCAACCACTTTATCCATCAATCTTAAAGGGACCAGTGGACATGCAGACCAAAATCCCTCTGATCCTTGATGTTTCCCAAGGTCTTACTGTTCATATGTTGTCCCTTGCCTTGTTTGTCCTGCCCAAGTGCACCACCTCATAACTATCCATTTGAATTTCATTTGCCACTGATCAGCCCAACAATATCCTCCTGTAACATAAGGCTATCCTCCGCACTTCTTCCCACTCCACCAATTTCCTATCATCCACAAATGCCCCCTACCTTCAAGTCTTAATCATTTATATGTTCCACAAACAGCAAGACTCCAACACTGATCCCAACAATGATCCCCACTGGACACAGGCTTCTGATCACAGAAATATCCCTCAACAGCATGGATCTTGCAGCTGCTCCTAGGATTGCAGTCTTACTTAAAGATTTATTATAGTTTTATTACAGTTATTATATTTTGCTAATGTAAGATTTTTATTGTTTTGTTTCTCTAACATTCAAAATAAACAGAAATAATCGCAATTTTTGTTTCAAACAGAGTTTTGACGAGCTTTTCAGGGCCTACATGAACAGCTGAAGTTTAACTATACACGTTTTAAAAGGAGTTTTTTTTTTAACATTTCAAGAGTTTTTTTTGAAAAGCCTAAATTTTTTTTTTTTAAATAAGAAGATATATTTTAGTTTTGGGGAGTTCTACATGTGGTCGGCTCTGGAAAAGGTTTTTTAATGAGGTATTTATTGAAGGGGAATCATTTTAATTTAGTTAAGCATTTCAGTGCTTGACTTTATTTCAGATTTAAATGTATGATTTCTTTTTTAATTTTTTGCATTTTAACATCACTTATTGTAGGTGATGAAAGGTAGTTTATTTATTATATAAGGTGTTATTGAAAGTTGCTTTTTTAGGTTTAATGTTATTAAGGGAATACGAGAAGTATAGAGTGAGATGGCTAGTAGATTTTAAAAAAGCGATTACACAAAATCGAAGTACCTAAAGAGGAGTACCTTGCCCTATGGTCTGTAAAAGGAGTGTGAAAAGTGGTGTAACCTGCCTTTCAACAACTTCTAGTGTTTAAACAAAATAATCCCTGACCCTCACTTTTTACATTCAACAAGTAACAATTTATTTATCTAACTCTAACAGTGAATAAATTACCTAAACTATTAACAAACCAAATAAATCCCTTCTAATTACTTACTGTTCCCAAATGAAACAAAATTCTAATGGTATTCTGTTGCAATAAATACAAATTCCACCTATATAAATTAAGAAAGTAGAATTTAGCCTCTCGAAATTACGACCAGTTTACATGTCTTCCGGAATGCCCTGTGCCTTCTCCGTCAACTCCTCTATCAGGAATTTTCACTAGTTGTGCCTTTGTTCGTATCTTTGTAGGTACCTTTGTTCGTTAGATGGTGCTTTCTCTAAGACATAGAGGAGTCTGTGAGAGACAGCGATTCTCTCTTGGGAGCTGATGGCTGTTAACTCTGGCGGAAGGCAGTTAGCTCTTTTGTCTTTGCCCAACTCTCTTTTTTTATACTCCTGATGAAATTTCAATTTCTTACAATAGGATTGGCCCTACATTGTCAAAATTTAATTAGTGTTTGGTATCTAAGTGCCTGGTTCATACTTGATTGGCTAAATTGAAAACTTATTGTCTTGGTAAAACGTGCTGCTTGGCCTGCTAACTGTATTGTCTTTTGATACCAATGTTTCAATTCAGGTACTCTCCATGTACTTGCAAACTTCCAAGTTGCTGTGCACAGACATTTTTTTTAAATCTCCAAGCATAGAAAAAGCACATCATCTTTTAAAGGGACCACTTAATGCTTCCCCCCCCCCACCACCAGGATTTTACAAACAATGAATTCTAACTTCCTGCCTCCCAAACCACAAGTATTCTACCCAACTTTGCAACACCTCCCCCAATAGGAAAAAATATAAACCACCATTATCTAAAGATGGCTTCATTTTTTTTCTCTTTTAAAACCTCAACTCCTTTATACTACTTGATACACAGCCCATTAATCTAGAGTTACACATTTCATACTAATATATATATAACATTGAACACTATCATTTCTATCTTATGTAAACATTTTTCTTTTAAAATTGTGGTAAAGCATCCGCAATAATATTTTCACGACTCTCAATATGTACAATCTGAAAATTAAATGCTTGTAACATGAGATTGCAATGAAATAATCTGAGTGTTCTTGTCCTTAAACCATTCCACAAACATTTGGTACAAATTTCCTGTAGAATCTGCTCAATCCTAAAAATCGTAGCACTTCCTTCTTTGAGGCTGGCCTAAGAAATTCCTTGATGGCCTTCGTCTTCACGTTCCTCGTGTCCGATGATGTGATCCAAGAATGTCACTTCTGCCTTTGCAAATTCTGTTTCTGCCAAGTTTATGACCAACTTTGCCTTCCGTAGTCTCTTAAAGAGCTCTGCCGGATGCACCATGCGATCTTTCCACAATTGGCTAGGGATCACTAAGTCATCTATGTAGATGGCACAATTAATCAATCCTTCAACGACTCTGTTCATAAGCCTTTGAAAAATGGCTGGTACATTTTTCATTCCAAAGGGTGTTACTTTTATTGATATGGCCTATTTTGGGTTATTAAAGCAGAAACTTCTTTCGCTGTCTCCGACAAAGTTACTTGCCAGTAACCGCGAAGTAAAACAACTTTTTCAACACACTCCTCCAGCCTTGGAATTGGGTTTGACTCAGATTTGGTCATGGTGTTGACCTTCCAATAACCTACACAGAATCATTGAGTACCATGAGATATGGGAACCAACACAATTGGCGAACTCCACTCACTTTGACTCGGCTCTATGATGTCTTCTTGGAGCATCCCTTCCACTTCCTTCTGAACCTGTGCTGCTTTGAGCAGATTAAGCCTGTAGGTGTGTTGTTTTATCGGAACAGCATTCCTTACATCATCCTCATATACTATGGTGTTAGTCCTCCCCATTCTATTTCTACATATGTCCTCATAGCACTGTAACTAGTCTTTCATTTCGGTTTTCTGTTCCTGGGACAGAAAGCTCACTACCCTATTCAACTCCTCGAGGACATCCTCATGATTCAATTTATTCTGAGGCACATCAAAATCCAAATCATCTGGATTTGATTCCTCACTCTGAATGGCAGTAACTAATACCTGTTTTCTTCGGTTCACTTTCCCTGTCATTAGTAATGTTTCAGCATGTTCACATGACATACCTGATCATGTTTTTTTCCTATCTGGCATAATACAGCTGACTTAACTTCTCAATCTGATTGGGACCACTAAACCTTGCTCTGAAGGGATCTCCTACCACTGGTAATAGCACCAATACTTTATCCCCGCAGGCAAAAGTACGAATTTTAATTTCTTATCTGCTTCTTATTTCATTAGGTGTTGTGCCACCTTCAAATGTTGTCTAGCTAATTCACCTACTCTGTTTAATCATTCTCTCACCTCAGATACATGGTCTGAGTGTGAGATTTCCTACTTTTGACCTATCAACTTTTCCTTAATTCATTTCAAAGGCCCTCTTGCTTTGTGTCTGAATATTAATTCAAATGGAGTAAACTGAGTTGATTCTTTTGGAGCATCTGTAATAGCAAATAATATAAATGGGATATCTTTATCTCAATCATTTGGGTAATCCTGGCAATGAGCCCTTAGCATTGTCTGTAGGGTCTGATGCCACCTTTCCAATGCTCCCTGGGATTCAGGATGGTACACACTTGGTTTAAAGTGTTGGATGCCTAAACTATCCATGACCTCCATAAATAATTTGGCTGTAAAAATGGACCCTTGGTCTGACTGAATCTCCCTGGGTAGTCCATAACAAGTAAAGAAAGCAAGCAACTCTTCTGCAACCTTTTTTGCCTTGACAATCCATAATGCAATTGCCTCTGGAAATCTGGTAGACACATCCATTATGTTTAGCAAATACTGGTTCCCATTTTTGGTTTTAGGGAGGAGACCTAAGCAATTAATCATAACACGCGTGAAAGATTCTTCAAATACAGGAATTGGCATCAAAGACATCGGTTTTATTACTGCCTGTGGCTTTCCTACCATCTGACACATATGATAGATATGACAGAATTCAACAATATCTTTCTGTAATCCAGGCCAATAGAAATGTTTCTGTATCTTAGCCTGAGTCTTCCTCACTCCTAGATGTCCTCCTACAGGTACTTCGTGCACTAACCGCAATATTTCCAGTCTGTATTCTACCAACAACACAATCTACTGAACTTCCACCCATTTCTCATCTGCACGAACCAGCCAAGGTCTCCATTTCTGCCTTAAGATTTTTTCCTTAAGGTAATAGCATTCTGGAATACATTTTGATTCCTTTTCCTCATTGGCTTTATGATATAAATCCTTTAATTCTTATCATCTTGTTGTAACTCCATTAATCTTTCAGAACTAAACACCTCTGCCTGATTCTCCACCTGCTTAGGCTTTTCCTTTACCGTCTCATCAAACAGGGTGTCAGCTAACTGGACCTCAACTCCTTCATCTTTCTCTTCTGTTTTCCCTTCTTGTTTTAACTTCTGGCTGTGGGATCTTGTCACCACACAGTCCGGAAAAATTCCAAGGTATTTTTCTTTTAACTCCTCAGTTCCTTGGTTTTCTTTTGACATCTCCACTACAATTGGCATCAGTCCCACCTACGATCCACCTATATCATTTCCAAAAACAAGCTGTATTCCTGGAATAACCAAGTTTCCATCATCCCACTATGACTTCCCCAATCTTGATTGGACTTTCTAGCCCGGTCTTACACAGGGGAACACTAATCCTCTCTCCATTTATTCCATAGATTATCAGTCTCTAGAGTAACATTTCAGAAGGAATGCAAATATTTTCACCTCTTACTGTTAGAGATTGACCAGCTCCCGTATCTGTCAATACTTAACGTTTTTATCTACTCCCCCTGTTCTTCCTGAATAAACTTTATCCATACAGGTAAAGTCTTTGAAAAGATCGGTCTTACTATCCACGCCATGACTAGGCTGTGCACTTTCCTGCAGCTCCCCTACTTCTCTTGGGATTTCCTTCACTACCTCAACTAATCCCACTGGCTCAGCCTCTTTTACCACATCCTTGATCCCAGTGCCTTTCTTAAACTACCAGCACTGTGTGTCCCACCTTATTTCAGTGAGGTCTTTCACCTCTTCTCCACTCTATTGGATTTCTTTTTTCACATACAGTAAATTGTTCCCAGTGGGATCTACTTTTTGTTTTTCATTGAAAGATCTCCCTCTTTTCCAATTTCTATCCCTCACGGACTAAAATTGCTGTCGGAAGCTAGATTTCGATTTATGCATTCGTATTCATCTGCCATCTCTGCAGCTCTTCTCACTGTTTTAACTTTTTGTTCCTCAACATGAGTTCTTATCACTTCTGGAAGTGAGTTTTTAAACTCGTCCAGCAGAATAATAGCTTTCTAAGATCCTTATATGTCTGTTCTATCTTTAATGCTCTTATCCATCTATCCACGTTGTTCTGTTTAATTCTTTCAAACTTGATAAAAGCCTAACATGGTACCTTTCTTACATTGTTGAACTGTTGTTCATATGCTTCTGATACGAATTCACAGACAATCAAAATTGCCTGTTTTACTTCTTCATATTTTCCTGACACCTCCTCTGACAGTGCTGCAAACACTTCACTAGTTATGACTAGTTTACATGTCTTCCGGAATGCTCTGTGCCTTCTCTGTCAGTTCCTCTGTCAGGAATATTCACTAGTTGTGTCGTGGGTACCTTTGTTCATTAGATGGTGCTTTCTCTAAGACGTAGAGAAGTCTGTGAGAGACAGCGATTCTCTCTTAAGAGCTGACGACTGTTAACCCTGGCAGAAGGCAGTTAGCTGTCTTATCTTTGTCCAACTGTCCCTTCTTTTATACCCTTGATGACATATCAATTTCTTACAATAGGATTGGTCCTATGTTGTCAAACCATTAGATTTAGATTTAATTGGTTTTTGGTTTCTCAGTGCCTGATTCAAATTGATTGGCTAAATTTAAAACTTATTGTCCTGGTAAAAACTGCTGCTTGGCCTGCTAACTGTCCGGCCTTTTGATACAAACATTCGGTTCAGGTGCTCTCTGTGTACTTGCAAACTTTCAAGTTGCTACTCACAGGCTTTTTTTTTTGTTACTCTAAACACAGAAAAAGCACATCATCTTTTAGAGGGACCACTCAATGCTTCCCCCCTTAGCATTTTACAAACACCAAATTCTAACTTCCCACCTTCCAAACCACAAGTACTCTACCCAACTTTGCAACAGCAGGATCAGTCAGATGGACGGGTGAATGTCAGGAAAGGTAAGAAGTTAGTTCAAAATTCTATTGTGGCTATTCCTCTATCCAATAGATATTCCATTTTTGGTACTGTTGAATGGTAAATTCAACAGAGGAAAATAGAAGGGACAATCAGTTATTGGACAATAGGAACGATTCTTATGTTAGGCAGCGTTTGACAAAATTTAATAGATTAATTGTTATAGGGGACTTTCCTGTCAGGGGCACAGACAGCAGATTCTATGGCAGTGAACGTAAATTTAGGATGGTATATTGCTTTCCTGGTGCTAGAATCATCTCTAAATGATTCAAGTATATTGTTAAAGGTGAAATTGAGAAGCTGGAAATTATTGTACACATTGGTATGAATGATGTTTTTAGGGAAAAAGATTAAAGCTTTATAGAGCGAATTTAAGAGGTTAGGTGGAAGATTAAAAAATGGAACCTTAAAAGTAGTAACCTCTGGTTTACTCCCAATGCCAAACTTGAATGAAGGAAGGAACAAAAGAATAAAGGAGATAAATCAATGGCTGAAGAGGTGGCACATTGCTCAGAGATTCAGATTTTTGGACAATTGGAATATTATTTGGGACAGAAAAGACCTGGTCAGAAAGGATGGGTTTAACCTAAACTGGAAAGGTACCAATATCTTAGCAGAGAAATTTCCTAGAGACTTTGTACTGATGGAGACAGGGTGTGGAGGCGGAGGTTGGGGGAATGCAATGGTGTGGAGGAATTCTAAATAGCAGTGTAAGTAGAAGGATTGATGAGGAAGGTTCTGAATGTGGAGAGAGCAAATCAATTAGAAAAGACAAGACAGAGTCAGAGTGCGTAGTAACTCTGAAGAACTGAATTGCATTTATTTCAATGTAAGGGGTCTGACAGATAAAGTTGATGAACTCAGGGCATGTTTAGAAACATGGAATTGGGACATCATAGCTATTACATAGAAATTTGGCTGAGAGATGGACAGGACTGGCAGCTCAATGTTCCGGGTTTTAGATGCTATAGCAAGGAAAGGAAAGGAGGCAAGAAAGGAGGGGAGTGGTGTTTTTGATTAAAGAATATTTTACTGCTGTAACTAGAGAATCTATTTCTGAAAAATTGTCCAGTGAAAATATATGGGTAGAAATTAGAAATAAGAAAGGAAAGATGTGGGATTGGAAAGGAAAGATAAGAAATGGGATTGTACCATAAGCCCCCCAGTAGTCAGAGGGAAATTGAGAAACAATATCTAGGGAGATCTCAGATATATGTAAGCATGATAAGGATGTAATAATGGGGAAGTTTAGTTTTCCAAACATTGACTGGGGCTACTATAGCGTTAAAGGTTTGGATGGTGAAGAATTTGTCAGATGTGTTCAAGAAAATTGTCTTGATTAAAATGTGGATGCTCCGACTAGAGGTGGAGTAATTCTTGACTTTGTTTTGGGCAATCAGGCACGCCAGTTGACTGAAGTAAAAATGGATAACACTTCGGGTGTAGTGATCATAATTCTATGGGTTTCAAAATAGTTATGGAAAAGGATAAGCCGTCTATAAAAGTTAAAATTTTTAATTGGAGTCAGGCAAATTTTAATGGTATGAGACAATAACATTTAAAAGTTGATTAGAGTAGACTGTTCGCAGGTAAGAGGATGTCTGACAAGTGGGAGGCTTTCAAGAGTATGATGACGAGAGTTCACAGGCATTTTGTTTCTGTTAGCGTGAAGGGTAAGGCTGATAAGATTAAGGAACAATGGATGAATAAAGTTATTGAGGTTCTAGTCAAGAATAAAAGAGAATCTTATTTTCGGTGTGGACAGCTTGGTTCAATTGTATCCCTTAATGAATATAACGAGTATAGGGGCATTCTTAAGAAAAACATCAGTTAGGCAAAGAGGGGATATGAGGTAGCATTGGCAGATAAGATTATGGATAATCCAAAGACGTCCTAAAAGTGCATTAAGAGGATAACTAGAGAGAGAGGGTAGGACCCCTTAAAGATCAAGGAGGTCATCTTTGTGTTGAACCCCAGGAGGTGGGAGAGATACTAAGTGAATATTTTACGTCAGTTTTTACTGTGGAAAAAAAATGGAGACTAGAGAACATAGAGAAATAAAATTTGATATTTTTAGAACAATTCACATTATAACAGAGTAAGTTCTGGAGGTCTTAGAGAATATAAAGATGTATAAATCTCTGGGAACTGATCTATTGTATCCCAGAATGTTGTGGAAAGTAAGGGAGGAAATATTTGCATCATCTATAACTATGGGTGAGGTGCCTGATGTCTGGAAGGTGGCTAATGTACATTTGTTTAAGACAGGTTGTGAGGAGAAACCAGGGAACAATAGACCTGTGAGTCTGACTTCAGTGTGGGTAAATTGTTGGAGATGATTAAAACAGATAGGATTTATGGACATTTAGAGAGGCAAAAACTGATTAGGGATTGTCAGCATTGTTTTGTGTGAGGAAAATCGTGTTTCACAAACGTGATTGAGTTTTTTTGAGTAAGTTATCAAAAAGATTGATGATGGCAGAGTAGTAGACGTTGTTTACTTGGACTTTAATAAAGCCTTCGACAAGATCTGTATGGTAGACTAATTGTTGAAGTCAGGTCACATGGGATTCAAGGCAGGCTTGTAAATTGTATATGTAATTGGCTTAACGGCAGGAGACAGAGTGGTGGTGGAGTGTTGTTTTTTGGACTGGAGGCCTGTCACCAGCGGTGTTCCACAGGGATCAGTTCTGGGTCCTCTTTTGTTTGTCATTTAGATAAATGATTTGGATGAGATTATAGAAGGCAATGGTTAGTAAGCTTATGGATGACACCAAAATTGGAGGCATAGTAGACAGTGAAGAAGGTTATCTAAGATTACAAAGCGATCTTGATCAAATGTGTCAATGGGCTGAAAAATAGCAGATGGAGTTCAATCTCGATAAATGTGAGGTATTGCATTTTGGTACAACAAACAGGGGTAGGGCTTATAACAATTCATGGGAGAGCCATGGCTAGTGTTATGGAGCAGAGGGACCTCAGGGTTCAGGTACATAATACTTTGAAGTTTGCATCACATATAGACAGGGTGGTTAAAAAGGCATTTATCGCACTTGCCTTTGTTGCTCAGTCCTTTGAGTGTAAGAGTGGGGATGTCATGCTGAGGTTATACAGGACATCGGTGAGGCCTCTTTTGGAGTACTGTGTCCAGTTCTGGTCACCCAATTATAGGAAGGATATTATCAAGTTGGAGAAGGTTCAGAAGAGATTTACCAGATGTTTCCCGGTATGGAAGGAGGACTTTCTTCACTGGAGCATAGGAGGTTGAGAGGTGACCTTATAGAAGTTTATAAAATCATGAGGCGTATAGATAGGATTAATGGTAGGTGTCTTTTCCCTAGGAAGGGGATTTTCAGACTAAGAGACAAATTTTTAAGGTGAGAGGAGAGAGATTTTAAAAAGACTTGAGGAGCCAGTTGTTTTTAAGAGTGTTCGTGTGTGGAATGAACTTTCTGAGGAAGTGGTGGATATGGGTACAATTACAATGTTTAAAAGACATTTGGACAAGTACATGAAAGGAAGGGTTTGGAGGGATATGAGCCAGGAGCAGGCAGGTGGGACTAAGTTTAGGTTGGAATTAGTCTTGTCTACTGTATCCGTTGCTCCTGATAGGGCCTCCTGTACATCAGTGAGACCAAGCACAGACTTGATGACCAATTTGCAGAGCACCTACACTCTGTATGCTATAATCAATTACACCTTCCAGTTGCTAACCATTTTAACTCCCCCTCACACTCCCTTGGTGATATGTCCATCCTGGGCCGCCACCTCGCTGTGCCACAATGACGCCACACACAAGCTGGAGGAACAAAACCTCATATTCCACCTCGGGAGCCTACAGCCCAATGGCCTGAACATAGAATTCACCAGTTTCAAAATCTCCCCACCACCAGCCTCATCTCGTGTCCAACCATCCCCCAAATCCCCATCTCCTTGACCTGACACTACTTTCATCTTCTACCCCACCTATCTGCCCCACCCTGCCCACTGACCAATCCCCAATACCCCTATCTGCATCCACCTATCACCATCCCACCTACATTCCCCCAGCCCCACCCGTCCTTCTATGTATTTCCCAACTGCCTTCTCACTCTCCAATCCTGATAAAAGGCCCTGACCTGAAATGTCAACTTTCCTGCTCCTCTGATGCTGCCTGACCTGCTGCGTTCCTCCAGCTCCACTCTATATTGACTTTTTCCAAAGTTATGCTTTTATGTACTTGTAAAATAACTTCTGGTCTTGTTGTTGCATAGATGCACTTGATGAGGAAAGACATGAAAACAGTCCAAGACAGACTTCTAAAGGAAATGGTAAGAAGACATCATTTATACTATATAGTCACAGTAAATCATTGATCCTATTTCAGCATTTGCAACCTGACGTTATATTTAATCAGGCTGTCCCATACTGACTAAAATACAATTTGATCCAATCATAAAATCAACGGCAAAATTCAGTGACTGGTAATTATTTATTCATTTATTGGTATTAATTATTAATTTATTCATGTCCAATTGAGCATAATTAACAAAAAAATATATTTTTTTGCTGTAGTACTGAGTTCTGTCTTGATGTGTGTCCAAATTACAAGACCATGGCCCAGATCTTAATGTCGTGATAGTGCTGAACACTGAGACCTTCAGCACTGTTGAGAATCACAACAGTTTTGCAAGTTCCAGAAAGCTCACTTTCCATGGAACCCAAACTAATGGTTCTTCAGAAATGGTTCAATGGGAGGCTATGGTGATCCTCCTGACCTCTTAAGTGTATAAACTTGGGCTGTTTGCCCAGTACATACAGAGTTATTTACACATATTTATTCAGGGCTTTCTAGCAGGTGTAACAACTTATTCCAGGAATGCAGCCCTTAGGAAGGATAGATTGGCCTTGGAGTGAGTACAATGTACACGAACATGATGACAAATTAGGCCTGTTTTCCCTAGGATTTAAGGGTGATATGATCAAAATCTTCAAGATATTAATAAGAAAAGACGGAGTGATAAAGGCAATCTATTTTTAATGGTTGGAGATTCTAGAACTGAGGCACAGTCTGTGAATTAGGACCAGACTGTTTCAGGAGAGATGTTTGGAAGCACTTCCACAGAGAAGGTAGAGGTTTGGAAATCTGTTCCACAAATGGGAATGAATGCTAGATCAGTTGTTAATTTTAAATCTGAGATAGGTTTATGTGAAGCAAAGCTATGAAGGAATGTGGCCGGTATATGGAGTTAGGTCACGGATCAGCCATGATCTCATTGAATGGCAGAACAGGCTCGAGGGGCTGAATGGCCTACTCCTGTTCCTGTGTTCCTAATGAATTGCTCCTTCACAGATACAGCACAGATTTGACAGCCCCTTTCTGTTTTGCACATATTCTATTCCATTGGTGCTCCCACAGGCTAAGTGTATTTTTTATCATGGCAACATACTTCTTCGCTTGCCTGTTTGACAAGGTCAAATGTAGAGGCTGTTCTGTCTGTTCAGCAAATCCATTGGTAACGAATGATGCAGTTGTCAGAGCCAATTCATTATTAACCTCTTGTGTCCTGTTACACAACTATATCACCCAACTAGGAGCCGGAGTAGGCCACTAGGCCTCTCCATCTTATTCTACAGTTCAATAAGGAAATGGCTGACCTGATATTCCCACCGACCCTGATATTCTTTCTATTACTTACCAAGGATATCTCACTACCTCTGCTTTATAAATATTCAAAGACTCTGCAACCTCTAGATTACGAGGAAGAGTTCCAAAGACTTTCAACCCTCTGACAGAAAAAAAATTATCTTTCTGCCTGTCTTAAATGGGCAACCACTCATTTTTAAATAATGTGGCTGCCCCACAAGAGAAAATGCTCTCCCCTGTCAAAGCTTCTCAGTTTTATATGACTCATAGAATCCCTACAGTGTTGAAACAGGCCATTCAACCCAACAAGTCCACACCGACCCTCCAAAGAGCATCCCATCCAGACCCATCCTCCTACCCTTTCCCTGTAACCCTGCATTCCCATGGCTAACACATATAACCTACATATCCATGATTACTATGGGCAATTTAGCATGGCCAATTCACCTAACCTGCACATCTTTGGACTGTGGGAGGAAACCGGAGCAGCACTCTGCATTGCAAACCAGCCATTCAGCCAACTAAGCTAACTGACCACCAGCACTTGAGCTGTTCTCTCACCAGTGATTTGCATAACTGAAGTATTACATTTGGATTCAATTTCCCCTCACAATAAACAATAGCATTAGCTTTTCTAATTATTTGCTGTGGCTACATGCACACCTTTTAACAATTCATGCACAAAGGATACCAGATCCCACTGCATCTCAAAGCTCTGCAACCTCTTCGACAGATAGTATGCTTTTTTTGTTCTTTGTGCCAAATTGGACAATTTTGCATTTTCCCCCATTATATTCCATTTGCCAGACCTCTATCCACTCGATCAGCCTATTCTCAGGAAAATCCAAGATTAGTACATCCGCTGGTTCCCAATCATCCTTGCCTCATTGCTTTTTCAAATAACTTCACTAAGTGAAATCCACCATGATATGTAAAAAATCTTTACCAACATGATCATAATTATCTTTATCTGAAGGAATTTTTTATTTGTTTCTGAAGATTGTTAATGTTAAAAATAAACTTCTCATATGACCGTCAGGAGTATATTTTCATTTCCAACAGGATATTACATTAGTTTTGTGTGCAAAGCCCTATTGCTAAACTAAAGTAAATGGTTTCTTTTTCAGCAAGAAGAAGAGCTGGTGACAGTACGAAGAGGGTTGCAGTCCTTCTTTCAGTCTGAAACTATGCGATTTTGAAAAGTGTCAATCACAGGCAAAATAATCTTATGTGCAAGTTTAGAACTGTGTGTATTGTTACAGTGTTCAGTGTTTCTTTATTCAGTTATGTACGAATTTGTGAGTAGAAAATATATTAAATTGAATAAAGTGCAATTCTGTATGTACAACACGCCCCATTCAGGGCTAGTAATTCAACAATTCTAGATATGCATCCTCCTAACACCTTTATAGTTAAAGAAAATATTGCATGTTTTATTATCTCATTCATTTCCCCAGTTTCAAAAGTACTGCATGTGATATTATTCTAAACTCTGATTCTATTTCACTTAATACAGGGAGAATAAACAAATAAAGATATAAGTATAATTAAACAATTGATGCGACCTGACTACAGGTTGACAACATAAACCTGGCAACATTGAAGTTAACATATAATATTTATAAATTGCATAGCCAGTGCTTAGCTATTTGTTGGCTGGCTTCAATATATTAAGAAACAAGGCTAAAGCATGTTATTAAATCATATGAATACTTATTCAGTCTGGAATAACTTTCCCAACTGTTCATTTTTGAAAATTAAATTTTTGATGGAGATAATTGATTGGAAATGCTGTGTTTATTGTACCAATACTCTGTTTAAATGTTTAGATTATGGTATATTTCTTGCTTACAATATTGTGCCACTGTTCATCCAAGTCTCCATATATGCAATCCAACTCCATGTTGACCCAACCTATCTGAATCCACAAAGACACCATCTACCAAGTCCTCATGGACATACAACACCAAGTCGATATCTGTGCAAACCGTACGAGGTGAGGTTGATGCAACGTCAGGTCCCATGACATACAAAGTTCGGGTGGGTGATACAGTCCTGAGCAAACATGTGGATCACCTGAAAGCTGCTACCTCACAAACAGAGCAGCCAGAAGGCCTGTCAGAATCCATGGGTCTCCCCGCCCCCACTGTCTTAGCATTGGAGAAACCTAAGAGTCCGAGATGGATGCGGCCTCGATACTGTTACCACCAGAAGAAGAGGAGGAAATGCTCCGGAGGTGCTCTGGACGCAAGAGACAGGCTATGGTCCGGTACACGCTGCCCGTGTCAGTGTCCAAGTCAGAGGAACTGGACCTGGAGCGAAAACGTATTAGAAAAGGCTACAAGAGACACACCAGGCCTATGTTCCCAGACATAGCTGGGGAAGGAATGTAGTGATTGGATCCATGGCGAGGTGAATCTCATTGAGTATGAGATTCTTGACTGGGTTGGGCCAATCAGGGAATCCTGGATGACAGATATAAACAGGTGAATATATAAGTACTATTGCTGTGCAGTGGTAGTGTATGTGTACATGGATGCTGTTTTTAAGCACGTTAAGTTCAACTTTGCTGCACTTTGTAATCTCTGTTTCCATCAAAAATGTGTATCTTGCTGAGACACTGTTCCTTCTATCGCTGCTGCTGCGCAACTATAACCACACAACAGTGTAAACTGTTTTTCTTCTCGCTCAATACATATTGAATCTAGTGATAGTTCCCTGCTTGTTTTTATCGTCTCATTTTTTGCTGCATTTTGTATTAAGAAGTTAAAGTCATCATAGTCTGACTTGACCACAGGGCTGCTGTCTCATTAGAAAGAGAGGTGTTGTGGATAAATCACCACAATTTATGTTTAATTAGGCTACTTGTGAAGAAATCTGACAGACAATCAACTTAGGGCAGCACGGTGGCTCAGTGGTTAACACTGCTGCCTCGCAGTGCCAGGGATGCAGGTTCAATTCCAGCCTCAGGTGACTGTCTGTGTGGAGTTTGCACATTCTCCCCATGTCTGCATGAGTTTCCTCCTGGTGCTTCGGTTTCCTCCCACAGTCCAAAGATGTATAGCATAGGTGGATTGGCCATGCTAAATTACCCATAGTGCCCAGGGATGTTTAGGTTAGACATGGGAAATGGGTCTGGGTGGGATGCTCTTCAGAGGGGCAGTGTGGACTTGTTGGGCTGAATGGCCTGTTTCCACCCTGTAGGGATTCTATGATTACTGAAAATAATAAGCCAAACTTTATCATATATAGCGGACAAATATAAGCCTGCAACCCAACTTAGCTATTACCCAATTAATGGTGAAATCTGGCCAGGACTTCAACCAACGGTGGTCTGTCTCATGGAGGTGTCCCAGGGTTCAATCCCTCTACAGTGTTATTCTTTGAAGTTCTGCTATTGAGTTGTTCTGGTCTTGAATTCTTACATAACATTCTTTCTTTTAGGTTTGCAGTATGACATTATTGATATCCTTTAGGTTCTTTCATCCTCAATATTGATCACTTTTTTTCGGAGACCTCAAGTCTTTAGCTTGACCTGTTATTAAAAATAGCTCCTTTGTTCCCATGTTACATTTGGGATTAACAGTGTGTTTAAAACACAGCTTTTTCCTGCAAATAGCCCCCTAACTTCAGAACATTACTTCCTTGGGCAGACCTAAGTTCCCATTTGTCACAAGGCAGCAATGCTTTTTATCTCCTTGCTCCCAAGTAACAGCTTGTTTATGTTGTTTCTCTAACTCCTTCCCCAGGGATGGTGAATTTGCATGTCACTAAAACTCCTTTTACAGCAGCTTCTCTTTCATCTCAAGAAACAGTTTCTTCCAAAGAGTTCTTGGGGATTCTTTCAATCCATATGAAACAGTTTATCCTTGCTCATTTTTCCAATCTATGAACAGTTATTAAAGTTCTGGAGTTTACCTGGTCACAGAGGCAACTGCTGATGGTTTAACCAGAGGCTTCCAATGATTCAGTTGAGGAGAACAGGTGGAGATGGAGAGTCATTCATGGGTCAGAAACCGGCAGTCCAGCCGAGTAACCACAGCAGATCTGTACACCATGTTCTGAGAGTGGTCGAACCAAACCAGGACTGTAGGCAGTGCTCCAAGTGTGGTCTAATCACTATCAAACAGGAACAAACATCATCAGCTTGTTTGCAGATTCAAAGCGACAAAACTGAAACATTTAGCCCATTGAGATCATTTCTGATTTCTGTTGAACAACACAGACATTCCTCCTTTTTTAATCTTTGTCAAATTGCCATTTTAAATCCTTTAAGTGCTGCTCCAATTTCGCTTTGAAATGATCAGCTATCTTTCCATTCACCAACTTGGGTATAAATAACTGTATCTTACATTCATGTTAATTCATTCGTGGGACATGGGTGTCAATGGCTGGGCCCAGCATTTATTGCACCTGTCCCTATTTGCCACCTTGAGATCTGTGTGTGTGTGGTGTGTGTGTGTATGAGAGAGAGAGACAGAGAGGAGTCTGTGTGTGTATGTGAGAGAGAGAGAAAGAGAGGAGTCTGTGTGTGTCTGTGTGAGAGAGAGAGATTGTGTGTGTGTGTGCCAGAAAGAGGAGTCTGTGTGTATGTGTGTGAGAGAGAAAGAAGTATGTATGTGACAGAGACAGGTGTGTGTGTGAGAGAGAGATGTGTGTGTGTGAGAGAGAGATGTGTGTGTGTGAGAGAGAGATGTGTGTGTGTGAGAGAGAGATGTGTGTGTGTGAGAGAGAGATGTGTGTGTGTGAGAGAGAGATGTGTGTGTGTGAGAGAGAGATGTGTGTGTGTGAGAGAGAGAGATGTGTGTGTGTGAGAGAGAGAGGTGTGTGTGTGTGAGAGAGAGAGGTGTGTGTGTGTGTGAGAGAGAGGTGTGTGTGTGAGAGAGAGAGGTGTGTGTGTGAGAGAGAGAGGTGTGTGTGTGTGAGAGAGAGAGGTGTGTGTGAGAGAGAAATGTGTGTGTGAGAGAGGTGTATGTATGTGAGAGAGAGGTGTGTGTCTGTAAGAGAGAAATCTGTCTGTGTGTGTGTGTGTGTGTGGATGTGGATGAGAAAGGCGTGTGAGAGAGAGAACGGTGTATGTGTGAGAGAGAGAGGTATATGTGTGTGTGAGATAGAGAGGAGTCAGTGTGTGTGTCACATGGAGAGGAGTCTGTGCATGTTTCAGATAGAGAGGAGTTGTGTGTCTGTGTGTGAGACACAGGAGTCTGTGTGTGTGTCAGATAGAGGAGTCTGTGTGAATGTCAGTGATAGAGAGGAGTCTGTGTGTGTGAGATACAGAGGAGTCTGTGTGTGTATGTGTGTGAGATAGAACGGAGTCAGTGTGTGTGAGTGTCAGATAGAGAGGAGTCTGTTTGTGTGAGAGATAGAGGGAAGCAGGTGTGTGTGTGTGGGATGGAGAGGAGTCTGTGTGTTTGAGTGAGCGAGAGAAGTCTGTGTTTGTGAGTGAGCGAGAGGAATCTATGTGTGTGAGATAGAGAGGAGTGTGCGTGTGAGATAGAGAGGTGTCTGTATCAGTGAGAGATCGAGGGAAACCGAGATGTGTGCGTGTGAGCGAGAGAGAGATAAAGAGGAGTCTGTGTGTGTGAAAGATAGAGAGGAACCTGTGTGTGTGAGAGAGTTAGAGAGGAGTCTGTGTGTGTGAGAGATAGAAAGGAGTCTCTGTGTGTCAAATAGAGAGGAGTCTGTTTGTGTGTGAGATAGACAGTAGTCTGTGTGTGTGATAGAGGGAAGCCTGTGTGTGTGTGTGAGACGGAGAGAGATAAAGAGGAGCCTGTGTGTGTGTGTGTGACAGAGAGAGAGATAAAGAGAAGTCTGTGTGTGTGAGATAGAGAGGAGTGTGTGTGAGATACAGAGGGGTCTGTGTGTGTGAGAGAGATAGAGAGGAGTCTGAGTATGTGTGTGGAATAGAGAGTAGTCTGTGTGTATGTGTGAGATACAGAGGAGTCTGTGT